>NC_056729.1:358774555-359052055 GCF_019279795.1 Protopterus annectens | reverse complement strand
TTTAGGATGCTGGTAAAAAATATAGCATCTGACAAAAGCCTGTATAAATACACAGGAGAATATACAGACTCCCCAGAGATGGCAACCAAGCCAGGACATGAACTGGAGAACATCATCAGGCCAAACTACTGCAACTACGTCAGAATCCAGCATATATTTTTTGTTAGTAAAGCTTCCAAACTACTCAAGAATTGTAGCATGTATGCCTTCAAGACCTATTACTTAATTTAAGCAAGGTATGAATCATAATATACCCCCACCACCCAATAATGTGACATTTTCACAACAAACTTCTAATAACAATTCATTTCTGGTTTTGTGAAATGGAGTAAAGGGACTATGTTTTACTAGAATATCAATATTTTCTGTAATCTGAGGCAGTGATATTGGTGCTACATCTGTAGTTACAGAGTTACATAACATTATGTGTGCAGCCTAAATACATGAATTATATTAAGAATTTATACTTAGAGTATAGCAACAGATGTTTCAATTTTATATTCTTAAATCTTGGACTATATAAAGATTTGAAGGTTTAAAGTCATCATTTTGAGATTCATAGAACCAACATTCTTTAAAGCAATAGATACCCATATATATATATATATATATATATATATATATATATATATATATATATATATATATATATATATACATTGCATTTGACCAAATGTAAGTTTGCTCAACAAACACTGGGATGTGATTTGATGTCAACAGCATGGATGGCCGGTTCGGGTGGGGGTGGGGGTGGGGGTGGCTGCATATGTGTGTGTGCGTGTGTGTGTGTGTGTGTGTGTGTGTGTGTGTGTGTGTGTGTGTGTGTGTATGAGTTAGGGTCAGAGATGAGTGAAGTGTGGGTGTTATGTGTTTGCATGTGAGTTTGTGTATTTTGTGGTAAGGGTTAGGTTAGGGGATAGATGTGTTGTTTGTGTGTGTTGGTGAGTGCTTGTGTGTCTGAGTCTGTCTTGTGTAGAGAGTCCCCCACCATCTTTAGTAATGGTTGCAAACCTGAATCCTAATGTTGCCCTTTGCCCCAACCCTAACCCTCCATCTCACTATCATTGACACCTTCCCGTAACATTGCCACTACTGAGACAAATTTGAGGCTAGTGTTATAGGGGGATTTTAATTTTAATATCAGGAGAGGAAATAGTTATCTCTCAATATTATTGTGTTTGACGCTTTTTGATTTCAGTATTGTGAATGATCAAAATTGTTTTGTCCGTATTATGCATTCAACATTATGACAGTTCGGTCATTCACAATACACCCATAAATATGTGTGTGTGTGTGTGTGTGTGTGTGTGTGTGTGTGTGTGTGTGTGTGTGTGTGTGTGTGTGTGTGTGTGTGTATGGGTGCTAGTGATTATCTCAAGTGTTTGGGTTAGGGCAACAGCTGTCTAGTCGATCACATATGGTTGACAAAGCAGAGATCCAGGGGTTAGGAAATTTGCCTTTACCCTGTGTTTGTGCAGTCTTGGTGTTAGTATATATCATTAGCAAGGGGTGTAGGGATGCAGGGGCATCACCCCCTACAAAATTTTTTTTTGCTTGTTTTTTTAAGTTAGATTTTACATGCAATCAGGCTGTTTCTCTGTGCATGCAATGTACTGAGGCATTTACTTTTCTGACCTTCTGTCATTGTATGTTTTAGATTAGATGTGGTATATTTGCATATATCTATCTATCTATCTATCTATCTATCTATCTATCTATCTATCTATCTATCTATCTATCTATCTATCCGTCTGTTTATCTATCTATCTATCTATCTATCTATCTATCAATCTATCTATCTATCTATCTATCTATCTATCTATCTATCTATCTATCTATCTATGACATATAAAAACAAAATAAGGGTTCAGCACCAGTGTTTTAGTATTTTATTCAGGAAAATCCATCAATTAAATATACAACCCAAGGTTAAAAAAGGTTAAAAAGCAGGCCTTATTTTCTTTGTAATAAGTGGCCTCTTCAGTGCAATAATGTAAATCAATTACATCAAATTGATCATTAAATAGCAGAGGAAGTAACACAATAAAATAATTTAAAGAGGCAGCAGCAATATTGACTTACACAGATGAAAATATACAATAGAAAAGAGAAAAGAATTGTTTCAATAAGATTATCCATCTATCCTCAACCCATTTTTCCCATTTTTGCACATGGGTTCAGGGTGTTATTTCATCAGTAGAAATTCAAACCCATGAAGATAAATAAAATTCCATCATTAAAGATACATTTTAAATATTTCACAAATACTAATTTAAGCCTGGGGCATGTATCACTCCCAAATTAATTATCCAATGTTTTTTTTTTATTTAATAGTTCATCCCACCTGGGCAGCCACGGTGGTGCAGTGGTTAGCATTGTCACCTCACAGCAAGAGGTTCTCTGGTTCGATCCTCAGCTGGGGTGCCTTCTGTGTGGAGTCTGCATGTCCTCCCTGTGGTCACGTGGGTTTCCTCCGGGTGCTCCGGTTTCGTCCCACATCCCAAAAGACATGCTGTAGGTGAATTGGACATGCTAAATTGGCCCTAGATGTGTAGATGTGTGTGTGTGTGTGTGTGTGTGTGTGTGTGTGTGTGTGTGTGTGTGTGTGTGCCTTCTGTGGAAGGTTGGGTGCCGGGCTGGCAACTCGACACTGTAAAACTCCACTGCCAATCATGAGCGGACAGGTGATCCGCTGTGGCAACCCCTAACCGGGAAAAGCCGAAAGAAGAAGAAGGAGAATAGTTCATCCCACCTAGATTTATGATTTATTTATTTTAAATTTATCAAATCTGTCTAAACCTATAAATAAAAATCAGGCAGTATTATGTTTTAGTGTATGTTTGTATAAAGCATTCATATCTTGTTAACAAATAATATTGCTATGATGCAGCGATATCTGTTGCTTCCAATTTTTTTGTTTGTCCCACATGAAAGAAACCACACTTACATACTGCCATATAAATCAAATAATCAGTAGAACATGAAATAAAATAAATTTAATAAACCTTACTGGTATGAACTGATGTGAAGTGTTAATTGCACCATTTGTTCTATAGTTTGCACTATTTATTACAGGAAACTGTTTCATTAGGGTCAAGCTGTCCGGATGAAATTGCACATTTTTCAGAAGTATGTTTATGTGAAGAAAAATACTGTCCCAAGCTTTTACCCTTCTTATAAGAAAAACAACAAAAGGAGGGTAAAACACTGGAAAAACATATACCTGTGCTGAAAAATATACCAGTGTTTCAGTACTAACTTTTTAAGGGAAAAGGTATCAGTATCCTAAGTAACCAAAAAGCATAAATCCTCCATGATACCAGATGTTTCAATCTTTTGTTTATATTCTGGACTTCACATTGGCTTTTTTATTGAGTCCTGTGTCTTAACAAGATAGTAACCCCTTTTTATAGATCTACTGACCATATCTTGTAGCTCTGTTTACAATCAATAATTATCACGTACAAACTGATGAAGTCTTAAAAACTGAGAAAAAGGAACATTTACAATAGTATGTTCAGGATGGTAACTACCGGAATGCAAATAAGTATTTATATTAAATGGTTTCCTGTACAAGGTTGCACTAAGTGTGCCACCAAAAAGTTTCATAACAGTAACATCCAAAAAAGAAACTGTATATTACAATTATACATAAAAGTAATTCCAAAATATTTAAGACACCATACAAAACCCTTGAGATTCTCAACTGAGGAATTCCACCGAAGCCAATGGTCATCTAACAATATATGCCACATAAACATATGTGGCAAAAATAGGTTATGATCAGCTTTTTTTACTGTTTTGGTTGAAATCAGAAAATGTACCACCAAACCCGACAGTGGTCCTGGATTGATGACAGTACACTTTCAACCCACAGACATTTTATTTTATTTTATACTTTTTTATGATTGGAGATGCAATTGGAAGTACCAATCAGATAACCTTGTTGGCTGACATGAGTGCCTGTGACATCACCCTGCATGCGCAGCCCAACACCCACCTTCTGATGACGGCTACTGTCACTTGCATGGAATTGTTATTCCTGCATACTTGGTCTTGACATATCTATTGCAGTGGAAGCCACCACTAACACTAGCAACTAGCCAAATGAAACTGCCACACCATCCCTCAGGATGCATAAATCAGCTTTGGCCCCTCAATCCTCTCTTCTCCCACCTGGGTTTTGCAGCATTCAGACTGCTATTTGAACTGGGATTGTCTGGGTCACAGACAGGTCTTTGTCCCTCTATACCACAGAGCTGGGCTGTGAATTTTAGTTGTTAAATTTACTATTAAGACTGACTATGAGAACTTAAATTGGTCTTAAGAGTCTGTAATAAATGGATGGCGGGAAATTTTGGAGGCTATGAAAGGAGATTATCTAGTGTCCATACAGCACAGACAATTTGCCCAAGGCCTCTGTTTTCCTCCCATATTTCAAAGAAATCCCAACAGGTGAATGGGCAATCCTGCAAATTGCCAATAGTTATACATGTGGTTTTCAGTCCAAATGTTTGTGTACATCATGCAATGTACTGGTGTTCAGTCCAGGATATTTTTCTGCTTTAGGCCTATCACTTGCCAGAATATGTTTCAGCTTCCCTCTAATCCTGAATGCATAAAGTGGGTATTGGGAAAAGAATGAAGAGTAAATGAATTAATGATGACTCTTTCTAGGATGTTGCCTGTGGCATATAAATTTATAGGACTGAGCCAACTGCTGCTATTGTTTTCTGTAGTCCGAGGAATGTGTTTGTTTTTTGAGAAGTTTGTGGTGAGATGTGGAGATGGCAGCTAGTACTGGAGAGGGTGCAGAATATGAGTGAGTTCTTTGTAAATGGCTTAACAGGTCTGGACTAGAAGACCATATCAGCTGGGAAGTCAAGGCCTGGGTTTTCATGGAGATAGAATGCTAACTTGCACTGCATACTGAGACAGGTGCTGCATGGAAGAATGGACACAGCATACTGACATAGCATACACCACAAAGATGTATGGCATTGCTCCAACACCATCACAGGATATATCTGGGTGTAACCATTGTCCTGGCAATAGGTGTCACATGACTCATTTAAGGGGCTGGCTTTGCAACACATTTGTAAGGGAACTGGGCAACATGCAAAAATGAAGGGTGCACGACTAGATTGGTACCTGCCATCAACTTTATTTATTTTATTTTACATTTGTTGACCGGGATAGTCCGACTGGCTACATGTCCATTTTCAGCGGAGGCCCGGGGAGAAAAGCTCCACGCAAACACTTTGATATATACAAAACATTATAACAGACAGTTTGCAGAATACATGAGACACACTGTGTAAGCAAATTTTATTTCAGTTATTTACACTATACATGGTAGGACAATAGATAGAAGATAGAATTATGCAACTTGTGGTTGGAGGTGAGTGGAAGTGCTTTGTGCAGACATAGTATAGGGTAGTCTATAGGTAATAGAAATCTTGTGCTGCCTTGGGGAAATTAATAAGTTCCACATACTCTGCTCAGTGTGAGATGGGACATACTTTATGTGATATTCCCCAAGCTACACATCTTTCCTAGGAAGTGTATTGGCATCCATTTCAGCAAAGCTTCCCTCCACTAGTCAGTAACCCAGAACATGGGACTGATTTTTTGTACTTCTCTTTCCACCACCTTCACAAAGTCAGACATGATTTACTGCTGACTCAGAGTGTGAATCCCCTTCTACTCTATTCTTCACCATTGCCCACATCAGTCCATATGCAGCCTGAGTCTTGTGCATCATCGAGCAGTAGACAAGAGGGATTAAACATGTGCAGACACACCCACTCCATTCATGCTGTGCAGGGTGTATAACTGCCTGAATACCTCATCCCAGGTAGGGAATGTTTTGTTCCTAACAGCAGAAGTGATTCACTCAGATCTTCAGCATTACAAGTAGGAAGGGGCTGTCTCCATGTTTTGAGATAATAAAAGTGACCATTGAGCAGTGTGAGGTGGATACATCTGTCAGTGACATCCAGAATTGTTGCTGTTACCTGCACCTTCTTGCTCTGGTGGCCTGTCAGCCTACTATGCCATTGTGATTGGCTGGTAGTGAGTATCACTGTATGATGGATCCTGCACAACCATAACATCCACTCTGTCCATGATGTGCTGAATTACATGAGTGGGTACTTCTGCTCTGCACACATCCTCAGTCCTCAATACTGCTACCACAAGGGCTGTGTGGTGTCAGGTGCATGTTGATGAGGTGTAGACTTCAGACGTTTTGGTCCATATGGATGGATGCAGATTATTTCCATACTGCAACAGATTTTATACAAATTGCGCATGCTCAGTAGTTGCGCATAGAGATGGTACATTTGTTGTGGTTCTGGGCTCCCCTTTGGCACATGATTGTGTTTTATGTTTGTCCTATTATATTTTATATATTATAATACATGCTAGGTATCTTGCCATGGGTTGTTGTACTACTGCATGGGGCATCTCCTTGCATGTCTACTTGCCTGTTTGCTTCTGGCATGGCTTTCTAGCTGTTTACTATTGCCTGGAGATGCCGCCTATATGTTTGCATCTATTCTTGGCTGGGGCTATCGTGTTATTTATATTTATTTTTATTTTGCATTTGATTACAGGGAAAGTCTGACTGGACAAAAGTCCTTTTCCACAGAGGCCGGGGAAGAAAAGCTGCACATTTAACATGTAACAATAATTATAACTACAAATATGAGGTTTACATATACATGTCTTGACATTTGTGTTAGACATACAACATTGGATAAAAAATACATTCATGTAAATATTCTTATTAATGGCATTGCTGCACAGTCTAGTACAGGAAAGGAGAATTATTCTTAAAAAAAAATTTCTTTTCCCTCACCAGTAAGGGAATTTAGGTTTCAGCATCCTGACATGATGTGCTGTTGCACACAATCTTCTAAATCAGCTGCTGTTTAGCCTTTGCATTCCTACACACATTCTATAGGTGCTACACTATCCTTTGCATTCCTACACATATTCTATAGGTGCTACACTATCCTTTGCATTCCTACATATATTCTATAGGTGCTACACTATTCTTTGCATTCCTGCACATATTCTATAGGTGCTACACTATCCTTTGCATTCCTGCACATATTCTATAGGTGCTACACTATCCTTTGCATTCCTACACATATTCTATAGGTGCTACACTATCCTTTGCATTCCTGCACATATTCTATAGGTGCTACACCATCTTCTGCATTCCTGCACATATTCTATAGGTGCTACACTATCCTTTGCATTCCTACACATATTCTATAGGTGCTACACTATCCTTTGCATTCCTGCACATATTCTATAGGTGCTACACCATCCTCTGCATTCCTGCACATATTCTATAGGTGCTACACTATCCTTTGCATTCCTACACATATTCTATAGTTCCTACACTATCCTTTGCATTCCTGCACATATTCTATAGGTGCTACACTATCCTTTGCATTCCTGCACATATTCTATAGGTGCTACACTATCCTTTGCATTCCTACACATATTCTATAGGTTCTACACTATCCTTTGCATTCCTGCACATATTCTATAGGTGCTACACTATCCTCTGCATTTCTGCACATATTTTATAGGTGCTACACTATCCTTTGCATTCCTACACATATTCTATAGGTGCTACACTATCCTTTGCATTCCTGTACATATTCTATAGGTGCTAGACTATCCTTTGCATTCCTGCACATATTCTATAGGTGCTAGACTATCCTTTGCATTCCTGCACATATTCTATAGGTGCTACACTATCCTTTGCATTCCTGCACATATTCTATAGGTGCTACACTATCCTTTGCATTCCTACACATATTCTATAGGTGCTACACTATCCTTTGCATTCCTGCACATATTCTATAGGTGCTACAATATCCTCTGCATTCCTGCACATATTCTATAGGTGCTACACTATCCTTTGCATTCCTACACATATTCTATAGGTGCTACACTATCCTTTGCATTCCTGTACATATTTTATATGTGCTAGACTATCCTTTGCATTCCTGCACATATTCTATAGGTGCTACACTATCCTTTGCATTCCTGCACATATTCTATAGGTGCTACACTATCCTTTGCATTCCTACACATATTCTATAGGTGCTACACATTGGTAGACAGGACTCCAGATATAGCACAGATGAAGAACTTTGGGGTACTCGAGACACTTGCAGTTTTGGAGAGTCCTGGAGATAACTTTTAATGAGTGTAGGCTAGTGTACTTGAGGCTGAATTAGGGTTTTAAGGAAATTTTGGTGGGAGGTTATGTCAAAAAAAAGTTTTCTTAAATCATAGCTTTTCAACTTTCACCTCCAGAACAAGGGACAAAAAAACTAATGATGATGATGACGACAATGATGATGATGATGATTAGGGAATGTCATCAAACTGGGGGCACTTTTAAAACTGTTACTATTAACTTAAAACTTCTGAAAACAATGTCCAGTTTTAGAACAGATAGAGCAAATTCTGAAACAAAATTGGAGGTGTCCCTAAAGATAGGGACATTTTAGATGCATGGTAGTTTGATAAATAATGTCTTTTAATCTGCTCTTATTTCATTTATTATATATAGTTGGTGAATGAGATCAAGTTTGTGCAAGGTTGTGACCTTTTTGAAAGTCATGTTTTTTGTAGACTGAGTTACTGAGATCTAGATATTTTTCAAATTGTTCTGGGATGGATTTTTTTTTTTGGAGTATTTTGTGAAAATCAAGAGTATAGAAACAGAACTGAAGGTAAAGTTACCTTGTAACAAACAGCTTGGATAAACTCCATAAAAATGCCATTCCCAAAATAATACTAATGATGTGAGGTAGGGGAACTGTAGCCAAGGTACTGGATGCCTGAAAATGTTTGGGTACTGTCTATTAAATGAAACTCTTCAGTGTGGGTGAGTGTATTTTATATATTTATTTATGCAGGAAAAATGAGACAGAGGTGAAGTGTAATTTTGATGTTACAGTATCTGAACTGGTATTTGGGAGGCTGGAGATGAGTGAAGGGGTAGAATGTGGCCTAGTGCCTATGAATGCCAAGAGTGAAGACATTGTTTCAGCAGTACTAGAAAGAGAGGTTTTAGGGGGGAAGAAGGCAGTATTAACGTGCCAATGTGCTTGGCCTGGTTTCCCTGTGGGGTGGTTGGCTGAGTTCTTGCCACAGTACTTTTGGTTTGTTTTTTCAGAACGGACAACCTGTTCTTCTCATATGTGCACTTGGTTATGTTTACAAGTTTCTTGCAATTGTTTCTGTAATTGCAGTATAGATCCACTTTGTGGGCTGTTGATAGCTTTATACTGACACCCTCTGGAGTCTTACTTTTTTCACCTCTCTTGAGTGTGGGTACTTACCAGAAGAATGGGAGGTGTTTGATTCTCATGGCTCTGAGAGGGAAATACTTGCCATGGAAATGAATAAATAGTATGTTTAGTAAACAGTGTTTTTTTTTTAATGGAATAAATAACAAATGTATACTGTCCCTTTATTTATCTAAAACATTTGACTGTGCTCACAGTGTAACATCTATAACCATGTTTCATAGCTTTTGTTCACTGCATACGGTCTTAAGACCATCAATATTGCAGGCTGCCTATTACCAAATGTGGACTTATTTTACTCTTGTGTGTAACACAATACCATTTCCTCACCTACTGATTTAAGGAGAACTTTGGAAGACTATCTTACAACTCTTTATTTTCTGATTTATTAAAATGCAATTATCATTTGTATTCTTGTTCTAAAATAATTCTGTATGTTGACGCCTTTGCTCACACCGCTTACAATGCTAAAAACTGTATTAAGTTATGACCTGGCTACAACTTACCACTCACTTTAGGAAGGATGCCTGCCAATACATTTTGTTAAATCAAAAGCTATGTCCTTTAGCTCTTTACTACACTTCTTAAAGAAGAACCTACTATGCAAAGTAATATCTTCAGCAGACAGTTCAGGAGAATTTGCCATGCTTGTTAAACATCTTAGCTATCACAGGGCTATGTGCTCCAGACCAATCCAGTTACTTTCGGCATATGTTTTAGAACTATTCCTTGGCTTTGAGAACACAAAGGGTTGTCAATTTGCAGAACAAAGTATACACAACAGTAAGGAAGATACAAATAGTAAGATAAGTGGCATCTCTCACTGTGCAGGGGCACAACAAATCTGGCTGTATATACAGTCATTTATGATAATAATGAACCATGCTCTTTTAAATTTATCTGCTATATAAGTGGGGCTGTTTTTTACTACATAAATTATGTAAATACCATATGTTTTATGTGGAACTGGCTATACCCTATATATACCTAGTTTTCCTGTGAATGAATTGGTGCAACATTTTACTGTATCAAACTTTGCTTTAGGTATCCCTTTTAGATGCGACAGCTTTCCCTGTAGGATTATGCAGTTTGAAAAAAAAAATCGAATAAGTCTTTGAAATTGTGCTTTACTATGTTTATTATGTACTTTAGATATCTTAGTAGTCTGTTAAATATCAAAGTAAATTTATTTTAGTCTTAAATATTAATAAAGATTGAGAAGCATTCAGCTCTGGATTTCAGGATACAGAGCGTTTGAGGAACCCTAACAGTTCAACTTTGTAGCCCTAAATAGCAGTATCATTTGGATTAAATTTTGATTTTGGTAATTTCTAATAAAAATAGTTAAAAATGGGAGCAAGACTTGTAGTTGAAATACTAGAGATCAACACACATTTGTGTGATCAGTAGTGTGTGACCAAACAGCTTTCTCCCTGAAGGGCAAGTTGCTAGTATAATAGGGATTTTTCCTTTCTCCAT
The DNA here is from genome assembly GCF_019279795.1 of Protopterus annectens. NCBI lineage: Eukaryota > Metazoa > Chordata > Ceratodontiformes > Protopteridae > Protopterus > Protopterus annectens. The sequence continues at coordinate 359,041,232 of NC_056729.1, read as the reverse complement.
GATGGCATGATCTCAGAGTTGGTATATGAAATTAGTGTAGGTTGGAGAGTACAGTTCCCCCACCCCAGCATCAGTGGATGCAGGTGTCTTGCCTCCATACAAAACACACTTTTCCTGTTATTTCATTTTGGGATGCTGTTTGCATTTGGGAGCTTTTCCTTACTTGTCATTGCATTTTTGTGAGGCCCTCAGAAATTAATCAAATACTTGTCAGGGAGGTAGTAGAATCAAGCTGATATAGTCAGTGGTACCCAACATTACAACTCTTATTCAATGATTAAGAAAAGAGAAAAATAATGTACAGATAACATGCCTATTTTGTGATATAAGCAGTCTAACAGCATAACTCTTCCATGTTTTGGCTGTGTGTAAATTAAAATATATTTTGTGTAGGGTAAGTAGAATTTTGACCTGCAGAGAAAATTGTAAAGTTATTGTACCATATAGGACAAGATAAAATGAAGGACAATTGACAAAAGCATTTAGTTCCTCGTAAGACAGAACAAGTTAAAAGCCATGTATATATCAGGATGTATGGTAGAAGTTTTCATCTGAAACAATCTATACAAAAAGCGAGTTCAACATTTAGTACTTGTGACTTATTTGTGCATCTGACTAGTTGTGCCATAGTTTAACATGCCAATGCTAACTTTTATTTCAAGCGAGAGTGTTGGGTAGTGTACAGTATTTGCCATCAGCGTCTTTACAGATATCAATGAAAACACAAGCATTCTTTTCAAATTACGTTGTCACAGGGTAAATTACTCTTTTTCCAATATTTAATTACTTTATAGTCGGTTATATTATTTAAAGGAATGTAGACGGTAAAGCTCCGCTTAGGTGATTAGCAGCTTTCCTTCTTGTGAACACAGGATCTGAATTCCATTTTGAATTCATTTTATTGATTTCAAGAGCAACAAACTCTCTTTCAATACTACATTTCACAACGACCACTGGAAAATGTTCCTCAGATTACATTTTCTCTTTAATCCTTATGCAAGGATTGGGTACAGTAGGGAGTCTGCTTTTAAAACAGTTTTTGTAACAAGAGTTACCTCAAAGATATGTATTTTTACACCAAATACAACTAATGGGGCCACTGTTGTTAAAATAATGTAATGCCTATTTGAAACTTAATGTTGTGATTGCCTTGACACTATTACAATGAATTGCAAATTGCTGTAAAGTAAATTTTATTTTATTTGAAGTATAATGAATTTAATAAAGGAGGGCAAAAATCTAAGTGAGCAAAAATTGACCGTGTAGTTCCATACTTTCTTAAGTTCTTAAAACAGGTTACAGAACTGTGAAAGGTTTTTCTCTTAAATGCACAGAAAATATACAGAGGCATTATTTGTACTAATACATCATGAAGTGAAAAACAAAACCTTGTTTTATAAGTTTGAATAAATCTTATAAAATAGTATTGTTTCAGCCTGGGACTCCATGTCTGACGTAACTATCATGATAACATGAATCAAGCAGCATAAATCAAGACTGGAGAGTCATGATTTGATATCAGCATTGGATAACCAGGCTTGTGCACTTTTAATCTACATGGGTCTGTCTCAGAGACCGATCTCTGATAGTAGCCGTATAATTTGCAAAAGGTTGCAGTGCTTTGCTTCCTAAAAACTGATTCTCTGTTGTATATGTCACAGGGTGGTATAATTTATGGGTTTATTTATTCATTTGTTTACTTGTCTACTTGTTTGATTAGCAGTTAAAGCATTTAAGTAAAAGTATGTATTTTCCGATAAACTAATGAGATTACAGATTATATGCAGATAACTCAGTATAGTGGCACAAATGCATAGAACAAGACATAAAATGCTGAAAACAGTAGTAATGTACATTTTAAACTAAGTGACTTGTAGACCATACATAAGATATTTTCAGATACCCCAAATAATGAATTTCAAGGCTTAGCGAATTAAAATCATCTTGTATTGACTGCACAGACTCAGCATTATTAATCTACTGCAAAACTCAGTGGGATTGTTAAAAATGAGCTGTGTCAGCTAGCAGCGGTACATGAAGATAGAGCTGATGTCCAGTAATGCTTCCGGCCTTACCTTAGTAAACATTGGCTTTCCATGCTGAGTAACCATGGTGCACTGATCACAGTCCAGTGTAATAGAGGAATTGTGGTAGGATTCCTTGGAGTGCTTTAGAATGTAGTAGAGGTCAGTTACTCCTCCTTCAAATACTGTGCTGAAGTAACGAGGAATGAGAGTTCTTCCAATGGCTATAGAAAACCAAAAATGAAAACAAAGTCACATTTTAAGGCTATCACCTTTGAAAGCATATGGCAGTCCAAAAACATAGTTTGCAGACTATGAATTTTGCATTCTTGTATACATCTGGTTTATATGTGTCATCTCAGAAACGCTTTTGATGGTTTTATTCATCACATGCAATGCTGACACTTTCCTGCACTGAATATTTGTTGGTTAAATACTCTTCCACATAATCATGGTGGTTCATTCATTTAGTTTTTAATACTCATTTTGTTCTTTTCAGGGTGAGCAGGAGGTGTGAGGCAGGGAACCAGTAGGTCTTCTAGATGTAGAAGGGGACTAGGAGACCCTTTGAAAACCCAATACAGACAAAAGGTGGAAATGGATACTTTACAGAGAAGACACCACAGATGGGTACCGAACCAGGGACTCAGGAACTGTGAGGCAATCACACCACCTGTCGCACCACTATGCTGGCCACAGTCCAAACAAAATAATTATTACTCAAGCAGTAAATGTGTTTTGCATTCTTATTCACTGTCAGAACATAATCATACTATTCATTTCAGTTATATGAATCTAACTCTTAAAGGAGAACCACACCCAAAATCTAAAAAAAAAAAAATGTCAGCATATCTTGAACTTTCCTGCATTTCTAATGTTTCTATTTCAAAGTAAGTTGTTATTATTTCATAATTTGTTATACACCAAAATGGTCTGAAAAGGGGCTGCCATGGGTAGCATGATTTTGTTTTATAGCCAATGCCTTCAGCTTCCTGATGTCATTTTAGAGGGACACAGAGAGAAATCCCTATGATGAGAGGATCGTGTACTTTGACTTTCTCACTCATCACCTTACAATAATCATGTGACTACCAACTTTTGACTCCTAGCCTCAATGCGTATTTTTAATTACTTTGCTTCCTTTATTGCATTAATTCTCTGATACAGCTTTTAAGTAATGTTTAAATGATTTTATTATTTATTTATTTGTTTGTTTGTTTATTTTACATTTGTTGACCGGGCTAGTCTAACCGGATATATGTCCATTTTCAGTAGAGGCCCGAGGAGAAAAGCTCCGATGATAGGCTTGAAAATGTAGCCGAGATAATTGTTCTTTTCAAAGTAACAACTGTAGTTGTGTTAAAGTGTGAGAAATCTTACCCCTGTGATTAATGGGTGTTACTTGGGCTGATATGGTTTGTGTTGCCTTCACAGTTTTAATACTGTAGCTAGAATTAAATCTTTGGTGTTAATATTCCTTCCCTAACTCACTGAATCGTTAAACAAAGCAAAATGCCATAACAAGACACCATAAAAACATGCAGTTCTACAGTGTAGAAAAAAATTCAAAATCCAATATTGACAGAAAATAAAAAGTAAGATGAAAATAGTTTCTTTCTTTGTGGGAGTTTGATTACAGAAAAATACAACTAATTTGTAATAATAAAAAAGTTATGTTTTCTTGTTCATTTGCATCTGAAAACTAAGCTTAAAAGCTTTGCTTTTATTCAGACACCAGGCTACACTTTATCTGAGGTGTGAAGTTGGAATAAGTGACCTAACCTAATTACTCTGACACTGTTAGTAGCCTTCATGGTGTAACAGATGGTGAGAAAATGTAGAAAGAAAGGTTTGAAATTAAACAAATGGAATAATTATTAAATTATGTTTTTGTTTCTGTATGTGATATGTTTAGTGTTGGATTTCAGGGAAGGAAAATCACTTTTTGGAAAGAAAACAACATTTGGGAAGAGTTCTCCTTTAAGAAAGTTAAAATATGGCACTACCTATGTTTTTCGTAAGACTGTATTCACTTAGACAACAGAGAATTCTATTTTTTTCAAATGCTGTTCTATAATACCATTATCAAGGAAGTGAATCTATTCTGAGTATATACCCAGAAACAAGGCATTATTACAAAGTAAACAAAAAGACAATTAGTGCGCGCAATTTCATTGCATGTATGCTTGAAATGTCCAGCATGTAAATAAGTACACCGAAATAATACTAGGGCTTTAAGCTAGATACAGACAAAAAAAAAAAATGACAACTAATCAACCACATGAATAAATAAATGAAGTATGTATAGGTAATGCTGACACTTTATAGGTGGTAGTTGTAAACCAGTTGAAGGGCTACTGTTTACATTTAGGCATGTTTAAGCACATATGTAATTTTTATCATCAAGTATTGAAGGAAAGATACTTACATACAGGGGCTATGCAATAACCTGTCAGGGGTATTGAGTACGGCAGCTTGATTCTGATGAGTGGCATTGTATGCTGCCTACACAGTGGAGGAAGGGAGTGTTAGGAAGCATCATGAAATATCTGGTAATCCCACATGGATGGCAACAACAGTCCATGAAACTTCTACCTCTTCTAATGTTATAGAATATCAGACATCAGGGAAGGAATGGGCCATTGGAGGGACATTTAATGGTCAGGCTTCTTTGTGTCTGTGGGGGATATTAAAAGTAATTGAATTTCTTTACTATGAGCAAACATTTCAAAGTTCGTGAGCAGGAAATATGACGCTTTAATTTGTCTGGTTGCAAATGGCAAAGAGAATCAGACTGCCTTAAATGGTGGTTGAAAGCGATAAGAATCCTCACTTCTGTCACTGTTACTTCTTGATGACAGCAATCAGTTTTATGTTTTGCTGCTTACACAACAGTTGTTAACACTGCTTGAACAGTTTGATTGCGTTGATGTATAATACACTAGATCATGTGGAAAAAATTAAAAATAACCTTTCAAGGCAAGACAATGGAAAAATAAAGGCAATCCGCAAGGAACACTCATTATCAGTGCAATAAATACTTTTGTCACACTTCATCAGCCAAATACCAGCATTAAAATGAATCATTTGAAGAACAAATTCAGTCCAAACCTTTTACTTCTTGTGACCAAAGTCTCTACTCCTACTCTGTTGCTAAAGCTTGGAACTCCCTACCTCTTAACATCAGAACAGCAACTAATCTTTCTTCCTTCAAATCCTTACTAAAAGAATAGTTAAGCAAACCGTGGATATTTTCCTGTTCCCATCCAGGATTAAATGGACTATGTTTGTACTATCTGTACTCTGTCTCCCCTTGGTAGCTCTCTCTGCTGTTTCATTCACATTTCCTCCCCCCCCCCTCTCTTTCTCTCTTTCTCTGCTCTTCTGTCTCCTCCTCCTCCTTACTGATCTAGCCTTTCTCCTGTGAGCACATCTTTACAGCTTATAAAATTTTAGCACGATGTCTTCCCTCCCTGCTCAAAATATGTATCCTCTTGCCTCTCAACCTCTTATATTCCCCCCTTTCTCTCTCTAACAGCTCTATCACATTATCTAACTGTACTCTACCACTTTCTTTTCTCCCCTTTAAAGTATTCAACACTTACCCAATTATCAACTTCAAAGTACAAAACAATCTCTTTCACCTTAACCCTCTCTCTCTCTCTTAGCATTTCTACATTAAAAGACTGAAATATAATGCCTTTTCTTTCACAAAGGCTGTACTACATTTTTAAAACTGTACTATAATACTTTTGTAGCTTAAAAATAATGTATTGTACTACTTGCTTCTCACGTCTTACTGTAACTGCTTTACTGTACTGTATTGCCTTCCTCTTACAAGTTTTACTATAACTATAATTATTACATTTGTACCTTATGTTTTGTTTATTCTGTATTTAAATTTTGTAATGTGGAACTTTTCTCCCAGGTCCTCTGCAGAAAAGGGGCTCTTTTTGGCCCAGTTGGACTTTTCATGTACTGCAAATAAATAACTAATAAATAAATAAATTCACATGACAGCAGAACCCAGTCAGACTGTTAATCTAAAATATTGTTCTATATATCTTTTTGCCCCCATGTCTGCAGGCCATCAAGCTTCTCCCTATTGGATTCAAACCCATTCATTGGAGATCATTCCCAGATCCACTAGGGTACGAGCCAATGGGGGGGGGGGGTCCATCATTGAGTGTTATAGGTTCATTGGTGTTTACTAGGCTAATGACCACAAGGGCCTTTATAAGCCTAGCCATGCATCCCAAATCTCTTATAAGTCCTGTTACCCTTGATAAGTGTGAGCTGGGGCTTGGGAGATGAAACATTTACAAGCAGGAGCCTGGGAGATGGACCATTTACAGGCTGTATCCATTAGTGACATAGGTGCCAAACCAGGAATGAATTTCCTGTTCCTCATCCAGTTGTCCAAGTTGCACTTCAGTTGGGTTAGGGAGGAACTCTGCTTCACATGGATGGAGAGCCTGTTCCAGAGAAGGGGTAGTCTCTGGTATACAAACCTGTCTCTCCAGCAGGTCCTATTTATATCACAGGCAAAGTTCAGGTCTTCAGAATAGGTAATTCTGGTGTTGTTTGTTTTGCGAATATGCAGGAGGTCCATCAGGATGGGGTCTGACAGTGCCTTGTATGCCAGGCATAGATCTCCCCTCAACAGCCTGTAGAAGAAAGAATACAGGGATAGGGTCATGAGGTGGTTTGCATAGGACATGTTACTTATGCCCTATATTCTATTAGTGAGGAACCTCTGTGGATGTTCCATTTGATGCATATGCCTGTTTAGGTACATACCAAAAGGCATTGTTCTCAATGATAGGTCTGATGAATGCTGAATACAGTGGAAAAATGACTTCTTTAGACCTAGATGCCATACCTTTGTTTATAAGTTTCACAACATAGAATGATTTCCTCACTACTGTAACCATGTGATGGTCAAAGGCTAGGTTACTGTCCATGTGTGTCCCTAAGTCCCTGACTACTGGGTCATCTCTTAGGAGTGCAATGTCAATATGATAGTTACCAGGGGTGGATGACTTCCTGAAGGATACTATTATGCATTTCTTGGCAATTAGTTGTAGTCTATTACTCTGACACCAATTATTTGTCTGTGTCAGCCTTTCCTGGAGAATATTTATGTTGGTTGCGGATTCTATGACTACTCCTAATTTGCAGTCATCTGTAAATGTAGTCATCCAGAGGCCATTGACATTGGCACTGACTTTAGAGAAGTAAGTGCCAAAAATGAATGGTCCCAGGATTGATCCCTGAGGGATTCTGCTTGTAACTAGCCTCTTTGTAGAGGTGGAGTCCCTACTTCTAACTTCCTGGGTCCTGTCTGTAAGTCAGCTGGCTATTCACCAATAAAATAAGGACTTATACGTAACTTCCTGAGTTTGCCAACAATGTCCAAGTGGGGTATTGTGCCAAAATGGCTTGGCCAAGTCAAGGTAGGCAGTGTGATACATTTTGCCCTCATCCATTGCTTTGATGACCTTCTCAAAGAAGTCCATGGGTTGACTAGGCATGACCTGCACTTGATGAAACCAGATTGGCTTGGGTCCAGTGTCTGGAGGTTTCCTATGTCAACAGTGATCATTTCCATGACAATTCTTTCCATAGCTTTGCATATGAGCCTAGTGAGTCTTATAGGTCTGTAGTTTCCAGGGTCTGTAGATGGCCCACCTTTGGGTAGAGGGATAACTATTGTTGTTCTACATTTGTGAGGCAGGGAGCCTATTTGGTGGCTACAGTTAAGTAGCAATTCCAGAGGACCTGATAGGTCATGTTTTTTGGTATTTAGAAGGCATCCTGGGATATTGTTTGGGCCCATTGATGCAGTGTTCTTGGCCTTAGAGAGAGCATTAAGGACCTGTTCCCTAGTGATAGCAGGGGGAGTTATATCTGATGCTATTTCCTGAGGAAATGTTGAGGAAGGGAGAGGGAGTATAGTTTGAGCTGAATTTGTCAACGAGTAGGTTTGCTTTATTTTCTAGCTCAGTATAGGTGGCTCCATTAACAATGAGCTCTGCACACAATTTGTGTATTGCCTTTGAGGGTGCAGACATTGCTAAAGAAGCCAGCCTTGTGGCTGTCCTTAGTCTGGGAGGCTTGGAAGGCCAAATTTATCTAAAAGTTAGCTTTGGTAGACTTTATTTGCCCCCTGAGTTGTTTGTTTCATTTAATGAGAGGGATTTTATCCTGGTAGGTGCTGCATCTTCTAATTGTTGTCATGATGTCCTTCCTTCTGTTATACATCTTACTGATTCCACCAGGGTAGCTTGTGTTTTGAGTTACTTCTGTACTTCTTCCTGGTCAGTACAGTTGCTTCTTTGCAGCTATTGACTAGCTTCTATAGGCCTTCTGTGAAAGGTTCTATGTAGGCATAAGTGCTTGCAGGGTTTAACGGGGCTTGACATTTTGCCAGGTTATGACTTAAGAGTAGGAAGTTAACCTTAGCGTAGTTCCTGAATAATCCATAGATAGCTGGGTTTTCAGGTTTTATTTTTGTTTCAAAGGAGACCCTTTTGTGGTCTGATCTTACTAGAGAAGACATTACACTAGGGGTATGCAGTCTCCCACATCAGTGAGGACCAGATCCAGTATGTTTGCACCCTGTTGGTATACTGACAAACTGGTCCAGGGAGTTTGTGTTTAGTAAATCCAGGAATCTCTGTGCCTGACATTTGGTGTTGTATATGATTCCCAGTTAATAGTAGCGTAATTAAAGTTGCCCATGAATACAGTACTGTGTTGTATGGTGAGTGTTTCCAATAAGTTTAAATACATGTTTTGGGTTTCCTGGGTCATAGAGGGGACCTATAACTTGCAATGAACTAGTAGGGGATTTTGCTTATGGTGATTTGAACATGAAGAAACTCAAGTGCATTGTCCTGTTTGAACAACCTTGGGTATATTTATTTTTGATGTAAATTTAGACAGCTCCACCTTTAGTTCTTGTCTGTATAGTAGCAGGCCTAAATGTATAGAAGCCATTATAGCCTTGCACTACCAGTGTGCTCTCCATGGCTGTAAACTATGTCTCTGCACAGATGTCTGCATTCTCTAGGGTGAGGAGGGCTTGTAGGAGTGTAGTGTTTTTTTTTAGACTGCTAGCATTGAGCACTATAAAGGAGAGCAATGTTTTAGCTAATATTTGAAAGCCTAGAGGGGAAAGGGGCAGACCATCCCTGGCAAAGCAGTGTGGTCTGTTGACCATCTGCTTCCATGCTGACAAATATTGCACCCCCTTAGAATGATACCAGAAACTAAGCCAATTATTAAAGTCAGTCATCTTCTGTTCATATTGTTGCATCATCATTGGAGAAGGTAAAATGATGCTCAATGCTAGGCTCATACCAGCCTGGGACACATATTCGAGAGTTTCATGATGCCTCTCTTCATATAGTCTGGGGAAGGTACATCTTAAGTCATTTACACCCACATGGATTATGACTGGTACTTGTAGTCCAATGACATAAGTGTGTGCTTAATGTGGTGGATCCTGGCCCCTGATAATGAACTGACTGTGACTTTCTCATCAGTGTGCCTCACAATGGAGCGTACAATGACCAGCATGTTTGGATGTATAGTGGTTTGCCTTATGGGCTTAGAAGTAGATGGTCCATGAGATGTGGCTGTATGTGTTAGGGGTATTGTTTTGAAAGACTGCATTTGGGGCTCTTAAGGGTATTTGTTATGTGTACTTCATCTTGGAGGTCTTTGGGGTTTAGAAAGGTCACATTTAAGTGCCTCAGTATATGTGGGTCTATGTGTTTGCTTTGAACTGTGTGTGATGTGTGCAGCGTGTTTAATATTAACAACCTGATTGACATTAGGAGTGCTTTTATGTGATAGCTTTGCCTCCAGTGACACTGTGAAAAATACATCTCTCACACACCATATCATTTTATTTGAGAATTAACTAGCTGTCAGTAAACATAAGGAAATTTCTACATTGCCACAGGATGTCTATATCCACCAAGCTGGTAACTGAGATAACAGGAACGTTCATATCCATGGCAAAAGACTGTTTTTATTAATTAGATGGTTGGAGTGAGAATATAAACTAATGTCAGGAGTATCTGGTTTGCAACTCTGGGGCAATGCTTGTCACTGCTAACAAGTTGTCCTGTGTGCAACTAGGTGAAATTTCAAGGGTGCTTTTACAAGACAAAAATGTGACTTCAAGGTGTCTGTGTCTATACAGAACACCACCAAACATTTGCGGCAAACAAAGTAGATCTGATGATTTATGGATGAAGTATTTAGGGAGATATGATGAAGTTAGGTAGACAGCAGCAAATCAAGCAGTACTTACTGAAAAGAAAGGATTAGCTTTGTCAAAAATGATGAAAACAGGGGAGTCACCTGAATGACTACTGTCTGGCTACCACTAGTGCTGGTCTCCCCCAGCTTCACACTGCTGGGATACAATGCTCCTTTGCTTCTTCTCTCATCAGAAACAAAACAATAGCACCAATCCAAAGATGAGAAGCAGATCATGGGCTCTTTGGTGATAAACAGTCTTGTCCTAGATAATGAAAAGGTCTATAGGCATGTTGTAGACTATTCCTGGTAGATGCCTTGAATAGCAAGTAGACCAATCAGGAAGGCCTAACACAGACACTCACTGCCGAATTAGAAACAGTCAGGAATCAATGCATTCTGCTCATTCCTCTCACTAGGAGCAAAAATTAAGCACAAATTCCAAGCTGACACTTATGAAGCAGTTATCAGGGTTCCTGGTGATAAGCAGTCTCCAGAAAATAATGTCACTATAGTCCTTCTCTCACCAGGAGGAAAACATAAGCACCAATCCCAAGATGACTATTGAGAGGCAGACCATAGGCTCTTCAATAATTGGTGGTCTTGGAGTAGATGTTGCAGATTTTAAAGGTGAGACAGAAAAATGGTTTAAAATCCTAAGAGCTGCAGTGTGCACTAAACAGTTAGATATGAAAGAGGAGGGTTAGCTATCTAAGTGGAGAGACACATTTTAAAACAGCAAGCTAGATTGGAATGGGGTGGACACTTTGTGCTCTGACTCTATGAAATACAGTGGGAAGCCAATAAATTTAAACATGGGAGCGATTTCACAAAATAATAATTCTGTGCTTACTCACAATGACCAATGAATGTAGATATAGTAGGAAACATGTGGTCAAATTAAAGGTGAGTTTAAAAACACAGCAACACCAGGGTGGGAGAGTTGGGTAAAACTTAATTTCTGTGTGACTCACGAGAGTCACAGCTGTGGTCTTTTTCCTAGTTTAGTATGCAGTGAAAAGCAGAATGCAAGTAAAATGCAGTCTAAAGAAAATAAATCCAAATATACAAAACATAACAAGGCAATGAAGCAATACAACATACAAGTAGGTAAAAACAAACTAATCTTTCCCTCACAACAAGCTGTGGTAGAGACTGAGTGAGCTTTTCCACTAAGCCTTGAAATATTTCATTTTACCCCTTAAATAAAATGTTTAGTTCCTAGGTCCATCCTCAGTTAACAGGTAATTAACCTTAATTGACCTGTCCTAATTTCTGTGTAATTCACATTATATGCAGCTGTGGTCTCTTTCCTAGTTTAAATATGCAATTCAAAGAAGAATACAAGCAAAATATAATGTAAAGAAAATAAATCAAAATATATAAAATAGAAGAAGGCAATGAAGCAATACAAGATACAAGAAAGCAAAAACAAGCTAGCCTTTCCCTTACAGCAAGCTGTGGCAGAGTCTGAGTGAGCTTTTCCAGTATGCTCTTGCCAGCATCATGGATACACCAGCTCCATGCTCACTAGGCTGAACAAGGGCAGGGTCCAATTAACTACCGATTAGAAGCCAGGAATGCTGACATATCAAGAGCCCTCAGGTTCCTCTCCACCAGTAAGTATGTCTGTGGCATGGTTGTAGTCCATGCGTGAGTGAACAATTTTTAAGAGGTTACTAGGCTGTTGATCCTAAGACCTCTACAAGCCTAGTCATGTTATACCCCTTTTCCCTTATGGACCAAGATATACAGTCAATGTTTGCACGTGAAGCTAATATCAGCACCGGGTGCCCCTATCTAAGAGGGACATAGGTAAAACTCCTGGTGTAAATCTATGGTTTCCCATCCAATTGTCCAGGTTATGCTTAAATAGGGTCATTGAGGAGTGCTGTTTTACATGAATTGGGACTTGTCATGGACTACAAATATGCATGATTATGCACGAGTGAACAATCTGGCACGAAAACCCATGAAGGACATATAGAAAGATTTGTTGATACTTGTTACACTTTCAGTCAAGGGTAAAAGTAAAACTCTGGTTTTAATTGGTTTTATCCTCCTTTCATTCAGAATGATGCCTAAAGTCAAGGAAAGATAACTAAATTCAACAATTGGGTAAATATCTGTTGTCATTCCAGTATATCTGTCCATAGGATGAGATGACTGACAATTCAGTTTTGCAAAGGATGGTCTACACCTCTTGTTCATTGTTTTTTGCATACTGGCCAAAGCCTTTGTTGCTCCCATTATGCCTTTTAGGCAGAGTTCATCTACTGAACATACCAGCCAAACCAACTAATCAAATCATAGGTTCATAGGTTGATACTAGGCTATTGGCCCTAGGGCCTATACAAGCCTAGCTGTAACAAATATCTGGCTATTTCTTCTCACACTATTTACTTCCCTGGACCCCTGTCTAGCAGGGTGACTGATGTGATCCTCGGGGTGAATTTCCTTTCTCCCATCCAATCATCAAGGTTCCTTTTGAAGAGGGCCAAAGAGGCGCTATGCTTGACATGTATGGGCAGTCTATTCCAGAGTCTGGGGAGTCTCTGGGTCAGGAACCTATTCCTTCAGCATGTTTTGTTTATTGTGATGACAAGATTTAGATCCCTGGAGTGTGTGGCTCTGAGGGATTGGGATTTCTTTAAGTGTAGCATGTCCAACAGCTCTGGGTTTGACATGGCCTTGTATGTTAAGCAGAGATTGCCTCAGAGTAGACGATATGCAACAGAGTATAGCTGGAGTTTTTTAAGGTGGTCAGCGTAGGGCATTTGCTTTAGGCCTGTGATTCTTTTAGTGAGGCATTTCTGCGGCCTTTCCAGTTGTTGCAGATGTCTTGAGAGGTACATACCAAATGGGCATTGTGTTCTATAATGGGTCTAATGAGGGATGAGTACAGTGGGACAATGACCTCCTTTTTTCTGGATGAAAAGCCCTTAGTGATGAGGTGTGCCACATAGAAGGATTTCCTGACTGTTGTGGTGATGTGGTTATTGAAGGTGAGACCACTGCCCACCTGTGTCCCTAAGTCTCTTATCACACTTTTGGTGTTTAGTGTACTGCCACCTATGTGGTAATTCATGGGTACATGTTTTTCCCCAAAGGGGATAACTATACATTTCTTGGCATTGAGCTTGAGCCCATGGCTCTGGCACCAAGCATCTGTTTCTGTAAGGCTCTTTTGTAGTGTATCCATATCATTTGAGGATTCAATAATGGCTCCCAGTTTACAGTCATCTGTGAACTTTGTTAGCCAGAGTTCCTTAGTGTTGGCCTGTACTTCAGAGAAGTAGATGCCAAACAAGAGCGGTCCCAGAACTGAACTCTGAGGTACTCCACTTGTCACTTGTCTGGAGCTGAATTTGGAGTTGGCTACTTTTACAATGTGGGTTCTGTCAATAAGCCAGTTGACAACCCATCGAGTGATGTAGGGATTAATGCCCAGCTTAGTAAGTCTATCTATGATTCCAGAGTGGGGGATGGTGTCAAAGGCCTTGGCGATGTCCAGATAGGCTGTGTGGATTGCCTTACCCTCGTACATTGCTCTGGAGACTGATTTGAAGAAGTCATTCAGGTTCAGGAGACAAGATCGGCCCTTCACAAACCCAAACTGGGGGGGTGGGGTCCAGTTTTTGAAGGTTGCCAATGTCTTTGTTTATAATTTCTATCATAATATGTTCCATGGCCTTGCAGATCAGGCTCATCAGACTGATGGGGTGGTAGTTCCTGGAATCTAAGGTGGATCCCCCCTTGTGGAGTGGGATAACTGTAGCTGTTTTGCCACTCAGTGGGAACAAAGCCTGAGGTGAGGCTATGATTAAACATGACACTTAGGTGAGGTGCCAGTTCATTTTGTAGTCCATGTAGTACACAGCCCGGGATGTCATCTGATCCCATGGATGCTGTATTCTTAGCTTTGGAGAGTGCGTTTTTTACCTGTGTGGCCGTTATTACCAGAATTTGGCAATCTTCCAGTATTGAGATGGGACGTTCAGGGGATTTGAGGGGGGTGAAGTTGGCACTGAATTGATCTGCCAGGATATTGGCAATATCCTTGGGATCGGTATATTTAATGCCATTCTGTTGTAGCTCAAAGCAGATCTGAGCATTGCCATTTAGATTCTTGACATAGTTATAGAATGCCTTGTGGTTGTTTTTGGAATCTTTGGCAATTCTATTTTCATATCAAATCAAATCATAAATTGGACAATATTAAGGTGATCCTTAATACTAGGATTCTTTTAACAATAAATGATTTGATCTGGAGGCACTTCTGCATCTTGAATGCATCCATGTCTGTGTAGTCACTGAGAATTGGTTTAAGTGTAATGATAGTGCTCCTCCCTGCAGTCTTCTGTGCCTTTAAGTCCACTGGAAACTGCAGAGAAGTTCCAGTGTTTGTTGGAGATATTATCTTTTCTAAGGAAAATGAAGTCGGGGAAAGCAGCAGGCTCAGATGAGATCACAGTAGATATAATAAATATGCTGGGTGCGATAGGGAAGAAATGGCTCCTGAGGGTATTCACAGCAGTTTGAAGAGAAAGATGTATCCCAGATGACTGGAGAACAAGTGTACTAGTGCCAGTGTTCAAGAGCAAAGGGGACATTCACAATTGTATGGAGTACAAAGGTATCAAACCTCTGTCATATTGCATGACAGTCCTGGATAGGGTGATCGATTGATGAATATGCAGAGTAGTAGAAAGTAAGATAGGAGATGTGTAGTTTGGATTCAGAACAGGATGCAGCACAAATGACGAAATGTTTGCAGTGAGAGAAATAGTTGACACAAAGCTATAGATGAGGAAAAAGTCCAACTGGGCATTCCTAGACTTTGTTAAAGCATATGACAAGGTCACAAGAAAGCTGATTTGGGCAGTCTTTTGGGGGTTCATAGTCCTAGAAACATTGGTAGAATTAGTGCAAGCTATGAACAAGGATCCCATGATCAAGTACAAACAGTGTTCACGTCATACAGAGGGATTCCCAGTGGGGTGGTAGGTGTGCACCAAGGTTCAGCTCTGAGCCCATTGCTGTTCATATTGATGATGGACTACATTAGAAAACAGGTCGAGGGGAAAGATCAACAAAGTTGCTGTATGCAAACAATGTGGCATTACAGGCAGACTCCAAGCAAGAACTTCAGCAAAGAATATGGAATTTAAATGAAAAACTGAAGGAACATGGGATAAAACTGAGTATAGATAAAACAATTGTAATGGCAGCAAATGGTGGAGTTCAGAAGAAGCTGAGAATTGAGATAGAAGGATCAATAGTGGAACAGGTTAACAGCTTCAAGTATCTGAGAGGGTTGGTTGAGAATGGTACATAAACCTGGGCTGTAAAGGCAGAGTAGATATGGAAGCTAGTGAAATGCCTGAGAAGGATGGTAGGGTACACACTGTGGAACAGGTGAAGAAATTAGGACATAAGCGTAGAAGCCAAAGTAGCTCCATTCACAGAAAAGGTCAAAGAGAACAGATTATGGTGGTTCAGGCACATGTGCAGAAAAGCTGAGGACACTCTAGTGAAAAAGATTTGGGACAGACAGGAAGAAGGCAAAAGGAAACAAGGGCATCCAGCAAAGAGGTGGATGGACTGTGTGAGAGAAGACCTGTGGCAGTCAGGCATGAGTGTTGAAGAAGGCAGGTGAGTGGCATTAAACAGAGAGAGGTGGCAACAGTTGACATGACACCCTGACTCCATGTAGGAAATGGGAAATGGGGGTTAATGATGCTGATGATGATGATTATCCTGTCTAAAGTGATACCCAGGCACCCCCACAGTGAGCTCTTAGAACTCTAGCAACTCACACTAGGAAAGTCAGACTTTCAACTTGTAACTTGTTATCGATTCCCATCTGTGGTCCCAAAGGACCATGAAAATTTTCCTGGCATTTTTTGAAAATATCCCAGTATGTAATGGCTTCTTAATAATCCTTCCTGACTTCAACTATTCCTCCATAGACAGCAGTACCTACATTTCTAATGCAGTGTATGCACAATGTTTCTTGCATTGGGTATTTGAAAACTCCCTGGATCAAATTGTCCATAAATGCACCAGGTGCAGTAACATTCTCTGCCTAGTTCTCACTAACTTGGCTCCAGCATGTTCCCTACTACAGGTTGGTTCATCATTAAATTCAGACCACCAACTGGTTATCTTTACCCTCAGAATATGGTCTCCTATGATAATTAACACCACCCTTTTTGGCATGTCTGTCAACTGTACAGAATTTTATAGAATCTCCAGATTTTTGTCTTACATTTCTGTCTGTTTTTCATGATATTTGTGTCTTTCTGACAAATCACGGAGAATTAAAGTCACTAATTAATGAAATACAATTGGGTTTCAGACTTCATATCCTTTAGAAAATTAATTATAATATAAATCCTGTTATTCTACCAACTTTCTAAGTTTATAAGAGTGATATTTAAAAGCTGCCCATATTTTTGGGCCTTTGTCCACCCATTATTTTAGGCTTTGTCCAGATTTGTTGCTCTAACAGATTGAAAGCTATGCTCTTTAGAGACTTCAAAAAGGCAAGCTTTCTACAATTGTATGACAAAAGTTCTAAATTTACCCATACAAACCCTACAATGGACCTGGAATATACAGTCACTTATGTTGGGGATCTATTCACTCATTTAAATAAATGCATTGACAAGGGAGTCCCAACCAGAAGCAAATACAGTAGTAAATTTAATAACAAATTACCCTGGTGGTCAACAGGTGTTAAAAAATGTACACAAAAGGAAGATATTGCTTAAATAACCTTTTAAGGCCAGACCCCAAAGTGAAGAAAAATGAAAATATTGACATCTGTGTTACCATGTATATATATTCTCAGAGTAACTGTATTGTATGCTAGCATGTCTAATTGTGAAAATGAAAATAAGTTTTTAAAATGTTGAGTATCTCCCTGCTTATACAAGCTGTTTAAAGAATCTGTCAGTGTTTTGATACATTTCTAATTGCACATGTTTGTGAGGGAGATTCTAAAGTACAAACTGTGAAGAATCAGCTGAACAGTAGGTGATGTCATTAGAATGTTCCTGGTTGCTAGGTGATTTTTTGAACAGCTGACTGAGGAAAAATAACTTTTTCAAACAGCTGACTGTTATTTCTAAAAAAAAGACAGTTGAGACTGCTAGTGCTGAGCAGTTTGGTAAGAGCTGAGCAGTTAGTGAAGAGTTGCAGTCAGTGGATACCAAGAAAATAAACTCACCACAAACTGTAAGCCTGCCTTTGCCTTGCTGTTATGTTTTAGATTAGATCAGGAACAGTATTCTCCAGTTAGATTAGGAAAGTTTCGATAGAGTTTTTCTAAAATGATGGACTTCTTTCCTACAGTTTAATTTTATATTTCTGGTAATTGAATTCTGGCGTTTATTGAAAGTTATTGATTTGCATTCCTATTATCATTTTACTTATTATTACATGTTTTTCATTACTTTACATTGTAGTTGGACAATCAGTGTGTTCTTTAGAGATTAGAGAGTACTTATATACCTGTTTGATACTCCCCAAGTCACTTCAAATACCTGCCTGATTCTGGTCATAGCTATCATTTATTTTGATATTTACTTTTTAATAATTGATCACCCTTTGAAGGGTGTATAAACCTGTGTGACTCTGGTGGCAGTGTTACCATTTGTATTGGGAAAGGGACACAGCTGGAAATCTGTGTCAGGCTTTCCATAAGTGTTTGAGTGTGTGAGATTTGAATTTATATTGAGAGTGAGTGAGTCAGAGGTCTTAAACTGGAACACATTGTGCTGAAGTGCATAATAAGAGATTACATTTGAGGTGGACAGAGGTATATAGTCCAGTGCCAGGAAAATATTGTGTTCCTGTTGTGCTCTTAAGGGACTTGTGGAATTTTATTCTTATGTGCTCTGTGCTCTGGTGTTTTCAGTGATGTTCCCACACTGGAGTCAGTGGTGAGGATTGAGGCTCCTTAATTACTGACCTGGGTTTTAAGTGGAGGATGTCACATTAATTGGTGGCAGTCCAGTGGGATATTAGCCACACACCATGTTCATCAACATGAATAGAATATAAAAACCTCAAAAAGAAACTGGCTTGCTTCTTTAGCAACATTAGAAACCTAAGGAAAAATTCATATCACTGCTCTGAATTTCTCCATAATGGTGCCTCCTATTCTTCTTCAAAAGGCTTTAAAGTTCATTGTCAATTTCTTCCCTAAAATGATAATCTCTTTCCAAATACTCCAGAGTCACACCCCACCATTTCAAAGCATTAGCACCTTAAAGTACTTTCTCAGACCAGAACAGCTATTCCACAGATCCTGAAAATATACCAGGTTGTCTTATAAACAGTACCAAGCAAGCCTCACTGATCCTCTCCATAAACTCTTCAAACTAAGCCTAGCTAGGCTATGTCCCCAAATCATGGTGCACTGTGGTGATGATACCTCTCTATAAGGGAAGCCCCACCACTGATCTTGGGGGCTAGAGCCTATAGTTTTAGGAGTCTTGTTTGGAAAGCCATAGGGTGCATCATAACTGACCTCATAAATCATGACATTAATATTTTGATCAGACTTGACTCATAGCAATTCAGATTTATTAACTGCAGATCATGCCTGCTTAATCTTTTTTTTTTGTAAATATTTTTATTCATTTACAAAAACAAGAAAGCATGAATGCAGGTTATTTATGACAATGAAGTATTTACAAATTATTTAAAAAGGTAGGCTAAAACCTCTAAACAGATATCAAACTTTAAAACCAAAATAATGTATTTACAAGGGTGTCTATTGTTGACATATAATTGACTTTCTATACAATTGTTTCCTGATTATAATCTGCTGCAGTCATTATTCTCCAGTATTTCAGTTACTTTTTGCCATGCTACGTATAATGAATCTTGTGAGTTTCTTTTAAAAGTTTAAATACAGAAAACAGCCAGCACCACACAGAGAATCAAAAGACTTTATTAAGTCTTAGTCATTGTCCCTTTAGTACATTATAGCACAAAAATCTTCACAGACTATTTACACACAGACCGGGTTTGGCCCAAAAGCCTTTTTCAATGTGATTCAACCCCAATGGTGTTCTCTTTTATACAAAAACAGTCACCCCTACAACCAATACAAAATCCGTAATAGTTAACTAACCTACCATACCTTTAATATAAAAAATGAACATACCTGTTAACAAAAAATATATAACAACACATATAATATATGTTGTATACACCATACTAAAGAATAATTATAAATCTTTACAAATGTTCATTCAGACCCAGTGGGAATAACCCACCCAGTCTAATGATCCATGCTTTTTCCTTTTTATTTAGAAATTCATGCCAGTTAGTTTTATTAAATCTTTGACTACCCACCTTATCAATAATAGTAAAATGAAAATTGGCCATATTGTGAACAAGAGTGTGTTTGTACAGTGCATTAGTAATAACTTTGTTCCTTATATTACTTAGATGTTCCAAGATAAGCAGTTTTAGAGATCTAGACGTTTGACCAATATAAAATGTGGAGCAGTGACAAACAGCCAAATACACTACCCAATTACTACTACAGTTGGCAAACGTCTGAATCTCAAAAATACGTTTAGTATTCTTAGATGTGAACTCCTTTGTTTTAAGAACATATCTACAAAAACTACAGTGCTCACAAGGGAAACAACCAAATAGTCTAGTGCCGTCCAATGTACGTTGGATTTTCACATTGGAAAACGGGTGTTTTTTTATAAAAACTGAGGTGCCCGCCTAAAGTGACACCCCTACAAAAGGAAAAGGCACACCTGTTATCCAATTTTTCACCCAAGTACTCCTCTGATAACAAAATATCCCAATGTCATTGGATTAGATTTGCCAACTGTTTAGTATTCCTACCAAATGTAGTCGTGAATCTAATTTTAGATCCACTGTTAGACTTATGACTCTGATAACTAAGCAATTCCTCTCTGGGCATCTTACCAACTATATTACTAGTCTGGATTAAATCCTTGGCCAAATATCCCCGTTCAATAAACCTACTAGTTAGATCATCATTAAATTTTACAAACTCTACTTCTCTAGAGCAAATGTGTCTAATCCTCATATATTGGGATTTGGGAATATTTTTAACAATATGTCCTGGATGACAGCTGGATGCATGTAAAAGGGAGTTCTAATGAAAAGGCTTCCTATACATTGTGCTCTGGAGGGTACCATCTGCTAGTTTATTGATCATCACATCCAAAAAGGAAATACATTCCCCATCAAAAATAACTGTGAAATGGATACCCCATTTGTTTTTGTTCAAGTATTGCACAAATTCTCCCAAGTGTGCAACATCAGATTTCCAAACCATCCAGCAGTTATCCAGGAACCTTTTCCAAATGTCGATCTCTTCTATGAAAATGTTGTGACTTCTATCATAGATCATGAAATGTTCAACATAACCCATGAAAAGGTCTGCATATATGGGGGGCTAAAGAGGCCACCATTGCAGTACCCCTCATCTGTAAATAACACTTACTATTGAAGAAAATGACATTTTTCGTTAGCACATGTTCAGTTAGAGAGAGAAGGAAGGTATTAAAACCAGGACTACATAGCCTCAATTCATTAAGCCAAAAATCCAGTGCCATTAACCCTGACCAGTGAGGAATGCTAGTATAAAGCGATGTAACATCCAAAGTACAAAGCAACCATTGGTCTTCCAAATGTACATCAGCAATGATATTTAAAAATTCTGTAGTATCTTTAATAATAACCCTAACAGCTTGCAATAAGGGTTCCAGATACTTAGTAAGATATACAGAAATGGGCTCAGTTAATGAGCTCCTGCCTGAAACAATTGGTCACTCTGGTGGATTAGGAGATCCTTGGGCACCTTGGGCAACAAATAAAGAAATTGTGAAGCTGGTTCCTTAACCTTAAGATGAAAACATGTCTTCTCATCAATAATACCCTCATCAAAAGCCAGATCCAAAAATTCATCAATTTGTGCTTTAAACCGTGTGGTTGTAGGCATGATCATGTAAAATCTCCTATCATTTAGTTGTCTGTTGGCTTCAGCTTCATACATACTCCAATCCATGACCACTATGGATCCCCCTTTATCAGCCTGTATAATAACCAGATCCTTTCTATTTTTAAGTGCACTTAGTGCCTCCCTCTCTCGCTGATTTAAATTATTGGAAAGCACCCCCTCAGTATAGCACAAATCAAAATGTAGTTCTTTTAATATACATTTTTGAAAAATTTCAACATGTTTATTCATTGGTGGCATGATAGATGAAGGATGAAATTTAAAGCCAGTCTCTTGAGATCCACTGACATGATCAGAGTCCCTAAAAAATAACTTAAGGTTAAGTAACTGACAAAACGACACCAAATCTTGTACAAAATCACTTTCAGAGACCATAACGCCAGGTATGAAGTTTAAGCCTTTATTCAGTAAGTCATATTCAACAGCAGATAAAACAGCAGAAGAAATATTTATGACATTGTTTGTACTTTTTTGGGTTCCAAAAGTTGTAACATCTTATCCAGTGTTAAGCTGGGGTTGGACCCTACGTTTGTGTTTATGTCCCCCCCATTTTCTGCTTCCCCTAAAGGGATTTTATCTAAACCCATTTGACCATATTTAGAAAAACAGCACTTATGCGCTGGTGATGTTTGAGAGATATCCATTTCCGTATCAGTATGGGATGAAAAATCATCCCCCCGAGGTATCACTATTGGACTTTTTAAGGATAGATTTCCTCTTCCTTTTGTTTCTAGGGGTAAACTCATTATTCCTAAAAAACTTAACATTTTTCCTTTGTTCAAAAGGACGGCTCTGACTGTAATCATTAAAATCCTGCCATAAATGCCTCCTTAATCTTGTGAGTTTCTTTTAAAAGTTCACACAGGTAGTAGACAGTAGGCACACTGTTCATACTACCTACTTAAGGCCAAGGTGTTCAACACCGTCCCAAATGATGGGATTGTAAATAATTGTATCAAGCCAAGGTGTCCAGCACCATCCCAAATGATGACATTGTAAAAAAATTGTATCAGGCCAAGGTGATCAATACCATCCAGCAAGATAGGATTGTAAATAATTGTATCAGGACAAGGCATGCAACATCATCCCACAGGATGGGATTGTAAATAACTGTATCAGACCAAGGTGTTCAACACCATCCCACAGGAGGGGATTGTAAATAACTGTACCAGGCCAAGGTGTTCAACACTGTACCAGAGAACATATCTCTCAACAGTACCAAATTATTTGGTATTTACCTGTTCTGAGGGCAAAATAATGGGGTACCACAAATTCCCAAGTGGCCCCTTCAACTTCCAATTTTTTCAATTTTTTTTTATTTTTATTTACAAGTGTTGCTGTTTTGCTGATGTCATCATGCATCACCAGCGTATCCTACAATGTCATGAATGTGGAGGGGCGTGCATGATGACATCAGCTTCTTGAGGTAGACAGACTGCATATTGGACACAGTCAGAGACATTCTTTGCTTTTATTGGAAATAGCAGCAGCAGCTGCAAACAACACAATTAAAGTTTAAATTCTGCTGCAGAGTCCATAGGCCTGGATCAGGATGACAAAATTTACTTTCTCCGACTCTGGTGGCTTGTCCTCCAGGTAGGTTAGTAAAAACTAATGAAATAAAAAACACATATACCTTTTCAGTAATAAAAAACAACTGCAGCAAAGGAATCAGATCATTGTACTAAGCTACTGTCTGTCATTTGGTGCAAGTCTGGTATTATGTTGTGTATTTGGCATTTTTTTTTTGGTTGGACATTATCAGATACATTTTGGGAGGAAAGCTGGCCATATTAAGTAGTAATAGGAAAGAAACAATAGTTTTGCCTTCTTTTGTGATTGTAATGTTTAAGACAAAATAAAGCTGTGGACAGCAATGGGAAAGAAATAGTAATCTGTGCTTTCTTTGGTAAATATGCTGTTTAGGATAGGAAAAAGTACTGTAGTTTCAGTATGCTGTGCAACTATTTTTTTTAAGACTGTGATTGGAGATTTTCATTTGTGTGAATGATAACAATGTGGGCTACAGATGGTTATTTATTTATTTATTTATGTAATTTCTTGCCTAACTAGACTAGCCCTACATATATCTGTTTCATAGCGTGGATAAGCTGCTCTACATTTTGAAAGGGTCACTCTTTAAAAGCGGTGTAATGTTTGCTTTGTCGATATTATGTGTGCTTTCATCCATGGTTAACCCCTTGTAGAATCGTAAATAAAGTAAACTCATCTGAAAAACTGCTAACCGTTCCAGTAAGCAGTATCCACTCTGTGATTTGGCCTGTTTGGTGGGTGCAAGAGGGCCTTTTCTAGCAGTTGTGTATTACAATTGACAAGACTGTTGGCAGTACACTTTTAATAGCAGATGCCTATAATAAACTGCTATGATTTATAAAGGAGGTAGGAAACATATATAACTGCTGATCAGATTTCTTTTTCCCAGAGCAATGGGCTTAATTTACTGTTGGACTGAAGGGGAGGAGACTAGAAGCTGTGCTGGAGGATTCTCTGAAGAGAGGGAGAGAAGCTGTGTAACTTTTGGATGTTGTTCTGTTATTTACATTGAAGTACATAGAGAATTACCACCACCACCACGTCCAATAAAAATAACTGCCGACAGTGGGTTTTAATTTTTGAAGTGACTTTCCAGAGCTTAAACATTGATGGTATGTTGGCTAAGGTGCCCACCACAGGGGATTTAAATAATTAATTGCCTTCTCACTTCCTCTCATAGCTGACCATAGGCATAGGCCAACTAGGCAGCCACCTAGGGCGCCGCTCTAGCAGGGGCACTTTTCCAGTAATCTGGATGGTGTAGGTATGCCAGGATGGGGTACCGGGTGGTGTGGGGAGGGCACTGTGGAGCCTTTTGCCTAGGGCATCAGTTGACTAAAGGCCGGCTCTGCTTCCTCTGTATTCATTGACACCACACATTGCTGTTTCCTTTGTTTGATGTTTCTGTTCAGATATCTCAAAGCTTTTCTTGAATCTTTTTAAAGCCATGTTTCAGCTTTTTTTCGAGTTATTTGTAAGATTGATGTACATTTTTTTGTTTACAAATTAGGTATGGTGTTGTAACTTTTACCAAGAGTTTTGACAAGATGGACTATTTCGTTGAGTTTGTTGACTTAATATGTATTTTAATTTGTGGTGTCAAGACTGCAGTTATGTCTGTATGTCGTGGTGCCAGATTTACATACTGGTGCAATAAGTTAACTCAGAGCCAACTGGTTGTGGCATTATTACATCTGTAGTTTCTAAGAGTGGTCTTCAAATTGGTTAATGGCACTTTAGAAGATACGCATTTATTTTCTACTTTTTAGTTCGGGTGACAACTTTGGGGATGTAGAAGATGCTTGTTCATGTGTAATGTATACACAAGAGGAACAACACCGAATAATAATACTCTCTGCTTTAGGCAGTGGAGCCTCACAGTGTATTTAGTGAAGCAGAAAAATCTAAAGTTGCTAAGAATGAGGTATATGACATCAGCATACATGGCACATTCACTCTGGCATGTTATGGCTGCTCTTGGCTAAGTACCTGTCAACTTTTTTTTTCTCTCCAGGGTCCTTTCTGTTAATAGGCTCTGCTCAGTAGGGAAGAGTCTAATAAACTAGTGTATGATGTAGTGTGTGTGTGTGTGTGTGTGTGTGTGTGTGTGTGTGTGTGTGTGTGTGTGTGTGTGTGTGTGTCTATGAATCACAAAGACATAATGGTCCTCGAGTTTGCCTCGAAGTTATGCTGTTCATTTGTAACTGTTATGATTTTCTGTATGATACTGTGTCAGTGAATTGTACCAGAGCTTACAGTTACAGATTCCTTTAGTTTTAAAAATGTTTAATAGTGAAATTCTTATGTTTTTCCCCTTCTGACTTTTAATACCTGAGCTGCTTATTAGATTATTTGACTGAACCTTCTGACACATTTGCTACCCCCTTGAACTTGTCTGTCAGTTTGATAGAGGTGTGTTACTACATGTTTTTTTGTGAAACTCCCACAATTGATGGTATCCTACAGAAGTATGATACTGTCTTTGTACATGGAACCATACCTCTCAATCTCTCACAGCAAGAAATATGGACAAAGCCAAAAATAATGGTGTGACAAAGGCCCAAAAATAGGGACAGATTTTAAATATTGCTCCTGTAAACTCAGCTTGTTGCAAGAATAACAGGTTTTGCATTATTATGTAATTTCTGAGGGATATGAAGTCTGAAATTCAAATATCTGCTATTATGTATTATTATTTAGTGACTTCAATCTTCCTGTTAGTATCCTGCAGTTCTATTAGAGTAGGAGGGGATTAGTGATTATATATGCAAATGTTATGCTAATTAGCATCCCGATTTTTGGCCAGTTGTACTTACTTTTCATGGGCCTTTGTCCAGAATTTTGATGTTTCCAGGTTGAGAGGTATGCCAGAAAATGGGATTGTAAATAAGTTAATGGCCTTAAATATTGATCTGTATTTGGTAAGATGGATTGCAAACTGGCTTAAGGACTGAACAAACATTGTCAGAGTTGGTGGCACCTTCTCAGTCAGGGAATAGGTGACCAATGGTGTCCCCTAGGGCCCTGTGTTGGGGCCTCTCCTGTTTGGAATTTATTTTTTTTTATCTTAAAACTGACAACAAGGACGCAAGTTAATGAAATTTGCTGATGATTGTAAGCTTGGGGGGGGGGGGGGCGTAGTGCTTAGATCAATGAATGGCACTTTTATACTTTAAATAGAATTAACACAAGTAACTCCTGCTGCACCAAAAGAAGGGCACAAACTTAATGCCAATAAATTCAGTATGATCTCCTTTGAAAACAACAAATTTCTACAACCTGTTGCATCAGTAATGCCCCATTATCTAGTGGGACAGTGATTAGGCGCTTGGCACATGGATCAATGACTCTCCCTCCTTTGATCACGATATAGCAACTATAGTTAGATAATTCTTATATCCCTCACAATTAATCGCCAAAGGCATCTTCTTCTAAAACGGAAGAAGTTATTATTCCTCTTTTCTCATCTCTGATCAGACCTTATGTATTATAATAATAATAATAATAATAATAATAATAATAATAATAATAATAATATGCACTCTGGCATGTATTGCATAAGACCTATAAAACAAAAACTTGAAAAGTTTCAGAAATTCCTAATGAAAAGGATTGATGGCCATAGAATTCTTTGCTATCAGTAGAGTCTAGCATTCCTGTCCCTGTACTTCTTGTCCTACAGGCTTTTGACAGCAGCCCTGTGCCTTGCTTACTGTGCCCTCAGGGATTGTAATTTCTGTG
Source organism: Protopterus annectens (assembly GCF_019279795.1). Taxonomy (NCBI): domain Eukaryota; kingdom Metazoa; phylum Chordata; order Ceratodontiformes; family Protopteridae; genus Protopterus; species Protopterus annectens. The sequence continues at coordinate 359,014,613 of NC_056729.1, read as the reverse complement.
ACTTTCTTTTACTTAATAAGTCAAATAGTGCCTTCAACAGCAGAACAAGAGATCTCAATACACATCAGGAAATAAAACTAAACAGAGGGATATGTGATTACTCAGCACATTCCATTGCTCTGGAAAAGGCTTCCCTTGCATGCAAGCAGTGTGATCTTCTGTCTAGCTTGGAAAATTGGATAGGTACCCTAAAATTCCCTCCTGGATTTTCAGGCCTTTCCCTCCTTAAAAAGGTGGCAGAGTTTAAGGATGGTTATTGGCTAGGCACACATGGCCTCTGGTTAAGTAGCCTTGTATTTCCTATGATTTCTATGGACCTCTCCTCTAGTGGGGACACACAAAAAACATCACCATGGGGGGTCACAATGCTTTCCCCTTCTGCAAATGCATATCCCATGCACTTGCTCAATGTGGACTGACACCAGGTGGTGGCTTGGTTAACCACATGGTCACCCAAGGATACATTCACTGTTACTTCTGAAAGATTACTACAGTATGTGGCCAATCCCCTCCCCAGGATGGACATATCCTTCTGCCTGCCAGCTTTGTCAAATGCTCACGCCACTAATCAAACTCCAGTTACCTGGGCCATAGGCAGGATTTTATCCTTATATGCTACCAGGCTGGCTATTAAACTAAAATATTAGAAAGCTAAAATACATTTCTCACAATAAATCACCTAAAAAAGTAAAAGTCATTTTAGTCTGCTACATCTTACAAGAACTTTCACACTAATGCAATCATTCAAACCTCTGTTTATCAACAGTCTAGTGTGTTGTGTTAAGTGTTAAATGCTGCTTCGGATTTAATCTGTCCACATTAACTGCACCTTTGTTCAGAGTTTGTTTATAATAATCCAGCTCAGCAAGCTGCTTTATTACATTCACAAAAAATGCATAGCACTAGCATATTTTATTTAGCTTGTCTTTTGACAGATTAGTTAGGATTAATTTCAGTAATGACAGCTGTTTTAAGTGTGTGTGTGTGTCTTTTCTTTGGATAACATTTCACTGAATTGTATAAGTTCATCAGTTGACACCACATGACATTTAACTTCTTTTTTACTGACTGCTGTAGTATTCACAATATTTATAAGTAATATACATGATATTGGGATAAACCACTGTGCAATTATAGTACAGCAGCAGGCCAGTTAATATGATTATTAATGATTTTATAAAGACAACTTGTTAACATTTGCTTGTGCTAAACCTGACTAAACATACCAGTCATCATAGTAGTGATAAATCAACAGTTACTCACAGAAATGACTTTGGTAGACATACTGTAATACATATCAGTGCAGCTACAAAAACATAAAAACATATTGTCACCATTTTCCCCCTACCGTTAATTGGGGAACTAAACAAAAACAGTTTTGCATGAAAAAATACACCATTTAAATGATCCCAGACAAAAATAAGAAACAGCCTTTGAACTTCTCTTCACTCCAATGTATCTATATTGCACACAGTACAACAACACTTACTCAAAGTAGCACATTGATAATAGACTAGCTGCTAGCAGCAACTGCAGTCAACAAATATCCTTTGCAAGCAATAAAATGTTCATGTTCATATGCACAAGCAGTACATCTTTAGTCTGTCCCATGAGAATTGCATCAGTGTATCATTACATTTCCTTTTACTGGTGATTCCATTTACATACCAGATTAACAAAAATGCATGCTAATTACTTTAATGTTCTATATATATCTGCCCTGGGATTCAATAACTCCTACACTAAGTGTATACTGTTCTGAGTGACAGACAACACAGACATAACTCACACCTTCTTCCTCCTAATTTTAGTGTTCCTACTGATATTCTTGCAGCTTTAAATACTGACAGGGATTCACTAAGGTTACCACAAACTGTAGACTACATGTACACTTAGTGTAATCTTTCTGAGTGACTAGAAAGCACAAAAATGTGATAAATATGCACTTGAATACATATTGTGTACACTTAGTGTTGGCTTTGTTGAATCTGGTCCCTGCTGGTCTTTCAAACCATCTTGCTGATTCATCTATAATGTCAAAATGAGTGTATATTTAGTTATAAAGAGCACAGCATTCATCTATTAATGCACTTTGCAATGTGTTTTCTAAAACTAGAGAAAACGATAGTATATATTACACAGCTAGAATATACCAATGGTCATTACTACAAATTTCCAATACGGTGGTGGTGCTGCGGTAGCGTTGTCACCTCACAGTAAGACGTTGTTCCGTTCGATTCTCAGTTAGAGCGTCTTCTGTGTGGCGACATGAGTGAATGGGCGTTCCTTCGTTGAATGTTGTGCGTCAGGCCCGGCAAGTTGGCACGTAAAAATCTACTGCCAATCATTAGCAGACCGGAGTTCCGCTGTGGCGACCCCTAACCGGGAAAAGCCGAAAGACACAACAACCACTGAACAAAAACCGACATATTACAAAAGGCAAATATACTGAACATGCTTACCTACATATGCAGACTGAAGTATATGTATTACATTACAAAACCATCCTCTCTGTCTTACATTACAGAAGAGAGGTGGAAAAAATGCTCCTTTATATAAAGGCATAAGAAAAAAAAAAGCAAACAAAAAAATGACAAAATGACATTTCTTTTTTTTTTTTTTTTGAAAATGTTATTGCATGACAGCATAAATCTGTGATCGGGTATGGGTTATGGTGCTCAGTCCAATGGTGATCAATTCAGGCCTGACTTTATTTGATTAATCAGGCTTTATATCTTATGACCAAACTACACTAGCACTGGATAAACCCACTATTACCAAAAACAAAGCATGGCTTATTATTTAAGTATTGATTGTTATTACAAATTCAACTTGTGTTTACTGTAAACTCTACTATGTTTAAGGTTAAGGGGTTTATGCCCTACTTCTCTAGCACATAGCCTGAGCAAGATGTGTTACATCTAGGCTTAGACATAGGGGATATACTGAATAGAGCCCTGATTCACCTTTATAAAGGGTGGTTGACATGACTATTACTTTTTATAAGGGGAGTTTTAATATTTTTCAGGCCTGTCAGGATCTCTATAAAGAAGATATCTACTTTGCTAAATGCTACTCTCCCTTTCAGGAGAGCAAAGCTAGATTCCTGAGCAAACATTGGCATATTATTAACATTTATGATATTTGGGGGATAGTCACCACTACCTGTTTTATCTTGGATTGCTCAATTTTATCTTTTTTATTATTTTAATAAAGCATATGATAATATTGCAAGTTCTCTGCTGGATCCTTTGTGTTACTTGTGCTGTTGCTACTTTGGAGTTCTGCTACACGTTTTGATCTGGTGGATATAGTCACCACTACCCCACATTCTCATACAGGAAGTCCCCAAGCCATATGGTTAATTTATGGACAGTTCAAGAGATCTTAACATATATAATGGATGCTCAATTTGTATATGTAAAAACTGTGTCGGTGAACATTCCATCAGTATTTACACTTTTAAATCAATTTGATATTAATATTGTTGTTTATGCGCTGTTTTTCTTGCTACATGTATTATAGCAGACAAAGTATGCCACAGGTTTTGGTAAGGTTACCAGAGTACATTTGAGATATCAAGTGTTGCTACTGTAAGACCGATTGCATTTCATTTTAATTTAGTTCATGATAGAAGTCCTGATATTTTTTGTCATATATCATTGCCTTTATGCTGAATTTTATCTTAATGTATCAGATATTTTATTTAAAAAGAAAGGTGGCTTTTTAATTATTTAAATAAAAAATACTTCTTGTGAATATTATTTATGATAAGTATTTACTTGTACAACTGTGGAAATCACTCATTCAGTTTTGTAATCATGTTTATTCATGTTGCATCATACATATTTACAGCAATCACATCCTTACGGGTTTTATCTTTTTGACATGGCTTCTTCTCATTAGCTGTCTTGTTTTAATTGTCATTATTTACAGTTTTAGTTTTAGTAGTGTTCATAACCACAGCTCTAGTGTGATTTTATTTTCTCATTTATAATAAGGTTTATTTTAATGCTTTAGGCTACCATTGTGTGCTTTATAGGCTCATAGGTTCATAGGTGTTTACTAGGCTAACGACCACAAGGGCCTTTTTAAGCCTACCCATGCATCCGAAATCTCTGACAAGTTCTGATACCCTTGATAACTGTAAGCAGGGGCTTGGGAGATCATAGGATCATAGGAAGTTACTAGGCTATTGGCCCTGAGGTCCTTACAAGCCTAGCTAAGAATTTAGCCCAAGTTCTGACAAGCTAGCACCTGATGCCTCTGTCCAGCAGAGACACAGGTGGAATCCCAGGGGTGTATTTTCTGTTCCCCATCCAGTTATCCAGGTTGCACTTAAAAAGTGTTAATGAGGTACTCTACTTGATGTGGAGAGGAAGTCTATTCCACAGAAGGTAGAGTCTCTAGGCACAAATCTGTCCCGCCAACAAGTCCTGTAGATGTTACGCACAAGGATGAGGTCATGATGATGTTATCATGACTACATTCCTTCTTACAGCATTTTATCAGTCAAGTCACAATAGAAGTCAGGAAAGCTCTATTAAGTAATATCTACTGGAGGATTCTTCAAAAACGAGATGTCATGGTACTTTTGGCAATTTATATACTAGATCATTACAATGCGCATCTTTTTTTTTGCTGCCTCATCATGTAATCACTTAATCTGTCATTTGGGTATTTTACTAGAGCCCATAGCATTTTGAATAAATATGTCTGAATTTCAGTTCTAACTGCTATCTTTAATTATGTTTCCATGATGTTTTGATGGAGTAAAGATAAAGTAGGAGGTATACTACATGACTAACTGTACCTCACTGAATTTCTGGGATAATGCTTCTATAACGGGGGAAAGTAGGACATATAACGAATTACGTATCGACCAAACCAAGTCATGGTCAATGTAACTGCAGTAGTTGACACATTTTATATTCTCAGCACACCTTTAAAAAGAATTCACTTTATTTAATAATTTATTTATTTGACATTTGCTAACTAGATAAACAGGTGAATGACAAAGCATATAGTATAAAAGATGAAGAAAACATTCACAATCATATAGTTGATTCTTGTTGGTGGGTGGCAAAGTTCCCTGATCTCTATTTATCTGTCTATCAATCTGTATGTGTATCTATCTGTCTCTCCTAACTACACGACTGCTATACTTCAGAATAATGGGAAAAAGTCTAACTTATTGCAGCCTCGCACTTAGTATTATATTTTCCATATTTGAGCTGTTAGTCCTATTGTTGTGAGGATCACAGTTTAAGTCATTGACATTTTAACTGGAACCCTCTCTTTTATATATTTTCATTCAGTCCTATACAGCCTTCTGGTAACATCCATGTGAACTCCTTTCATCATTCTGATATTCCTTTCCTTAAACCATGATGAGAACTGCGCACAGTGCAGCAGGTAGAGTCTCACTGTTGCCTGGTACAGAGATTACTTTTCTTTTTGAACTGAACTTGCTTAGAATCATTACTTAAACCTGAATGTGAGGGTATGCCCCCCCCCCCCTGTTATACTCATAGTTAAAGTCTGAAGATTTGCATTCAAAAATGCATTTGAGTTATTCTTCAAGGCTGGAATGACAAAGTAGCCTTTGCGCAGGAAGCCAGGCATAAGTACGTTTGCTGGTTAAGCTACTGGCTCACTGAAATGGAGGTGGCTGTTTTAGTTATTCATTTGCTTCAAAATGTAGGTGTATGTATACGTATTGGTTCACATAACACTGAAATTGGAATAAAGCTAAGTCAAGACAAAGAATGAGGCAAACAGGCCTTTTAATAAGTATAGACTGGGGACAGAGCTATGGCTTTATGTAGAGCATGTGGCACTAACAAATAATATAATTCTGTAGGTCATCTGACGTTATTTCTACTGTCATTACGCAGCTCTGGAGATTTACTCAATGTGTACCGTATGGGACTTTAATGAAACTCTAGTGTATGTTGATATATTTTTAGTTAGAAGAAAACTGCATAGTATATTTATTTATTTATTTCCATTTGATTATTGGGGAAGTCTGAATGGGCAATAAGAGCCCCTTTTCAGCAAAGGCACAGAGAGAACATCTCCAGTGCTGAAAGCAATTATACAGAAGCTGAACAGAACAATAAAAAAATCAGCAACACATAGTAATGAACAAATAGATTGAAAATGTATGCAAATAACGAACAAAAAGGGATGATTCCGTCTGCAGTAAGTCAAATCACTGAGCACAAGTAATGAACAGGAGGAACAAACTCCATTTGTAGTAGCAATAACCATCAAACAGTGAACATTTTACAGTAGATGTGAGAAGAGATAGCAGCATAAGAGTGAAAACACCGTGAGAAAAATAAAAGACAAAGCAGCAAAACAAAGAGTTGGGGGAGAATGAAGAGATTACAAATTCCATTTGTAATAGCTATAAACATAGTAATTGCACAACTGTAAAAGATGTATGTCAGACTGCATTAATCTCTGTTATCTGGAGGACTGAAAAAGTTCACCATAAAACTTTAACATACTGATGTCCAGGTTTTGTCAAACCCAGCAGAATATTTATTTTCTTATGTGCTATGGATTTTTGGCTAGAAAAGACCTGTACTAGCCAGAGAATTTCGAAATATACTTCAGACGCAAAAATGCTTAGGAATTGAGTTGACAACAGTACTATAGCTGCTAGTGGTTTCAAGTTAGGAAGTAAACTCATGACTGCTAGCAATTTCCTTGGGGTGGGGGGTTGGCATAATGGTTAAGGTGTTTACCTCACAAACAGAAGGTACAGAATCGAAAGGGATATTGGCTAGGCTTAAAATGGTCCCTAAGGGAGGCTAGCCTAATACATGCCTATGGACCGTGTTACTACCCTGTGTAATCTAGCTGTAGATCTTTTAGTGGTGGCCTGTATACTTTATAATGGTAAACCCTTACCTCCTCCTCCCTTCCTTTGAAAGTGGATCATTTGATTCTAAGTGGGTTGTTCTTCAGGATAGTGTTAACTATCAGCTCTGGAGTTCCTTGAACTCTAGCATGATATTAATTGAAATTCAATATGGTAAATAACAAGAACCACACCCACAACAACAAATGGGGGAACACAGTCTATTATCAAGATGGCCTACCTCTACAGTGCCTTGAATGTCCTATACATACATGATGTGAGCATATGATGTGGGGGTCAACTCTCATAGCCTACTCATGTATAACCTAAACTTCATTCCAGAGGAGCCTAATGTCAAAGCTTACTGCATAGATATCCCTACCCATATGGTCAGTGAAGCTCACCCTTCACCTGCAGATGTCCATGCGGCAGCCAACGCAGCTATAAACAGAGACATGTCTGTCCTACCTCTGGCCTGAGGTATCATTGGTCGCCAGTCTCAATTGCAGAGGTTATCTGTGGCTCCTATTGTGGTCATATGCCTGTTCAAACCTGTATGTTGTGTATATCTGTGACACCCATTTGTTTGTAATTAGAGGCCTACTGTTCCCTGCCATAACTCCCTTAAAACTAAGAATCTTGCTTCCACTTCCACACATTGTCCTCATGTCATCCAGAGGGGGAGAATGTCAGGTGATGGGCAATGTTAGATGAGTTAAGAAAGGCATTCTGCATCAGGCACACAGGACCCATAGGTGCCATCTGTTAGGAGTTCTATGGGACTGTGCCATTGGAAGGCAGAATCGTAGAACACAGAAAGGTCAGAGGCATATCACTGACATGATCAGGTGGGCCTACTGTTCCCTGCCATAACTCCCTTAAAACTAAGAATCTTGCTTCCACTTCCACACATTGTCCTCATGTCATCCAGAGGGGGAGAATGCCAGGTGATGGGCAATGTTAGATGAGTTAAGAAAGACATTCTGCAACAGGCACACAGAACTCATAGGTGCCATCTGTTAGGAATTCTATGGGACTGTGCCATTGGAAGGCAGAATCGTAGAACACAGAAAGGTCAGAGGCATATCACTGACATGATCAGGTGGGCCCGCAATACATCTTGCAGTATAATAGCAAACAGGTCAGCCACTGGAAGGTGGGCCACTTCTCACTGCAAACATAACTGATGAAGAGAAGCTCTTTGTGCCACCAAATTGAGATGATGAAAGCACAGATATCTTACCTTGATGAGTGGACACAGTTTTCATAATTGCCCAAACCCCAGATGTCTCAGATGGTAAATCATGTTAGAACCAGGGCTATGAAAAATTTCAGGCTTATGTTTAAATCCTTAAGAGATGAGAAACACTTGGTTAAAATATATAAAGTTTATATAAGACTATTATTGGACTATAATGATGCCTTTTGTGTATAAAATTTTAGTCAATTAGAAAGGATGGAATTGTTCCAAAGAGCATTTATGAGATGTATACCTGTATACTGTCAAAAATCTAACTTATCAAGACAGCTGTATAAAACGGAATTTATGCTCCATTACAGATATTGTAGAAATAAGGCTATTTGGGAGTACAATGCCTTCAAGGATGATTTTCTTTAATCACTTCTAAATCTTTATTTATATTCTAATCCATTAATACATAAGCCCAAAGGAATGCTTTCCAATAGTTTATTTTAAGACTTCATTGAGAGGGAATTATTTTAGACAAATCATTAAAAAAAACCCTAACTGGGAAAAGCCAAAAGACAGTTTATTAAAAAAAAACTGCAAAAGATTACAGCATAGCATAAGGATTTCAACAGATTTGTTTAGTTCATGAATAATTTGAATTAATGGTTTGGTAATGAAGTTTACAACCCACATTTTAAGGAATTAATGTACTTTGTATTACATTTGGGCCACTGAACACTATATATAAGGACGTATGAACTTATCCTCATCCTTGTTAAGGCCCCACATGTACGAAATCATGACTCGTTGATACTGGCTAACAAGATGAAAACTTGATAAAGTAGAGTATAAAAGTGATACTTAACTATCAACTGAGGCATAAAGGTGGCATGACACACTCAGATTGCAAGCAGGAGGGTAAAGGCATTTATACTCTACTAATGATCTAATTATACTTTTCTTATATCCACTGATGTAATCAAAAGTTTAGATCTAATTAACAGATTTTTATAAAGTCATTTCATAATCCAGGATATCATCTTACATACTTCATCTTACTTCTTAGTGTCACATGGCTCCGTTTCTAGACAGGCGAAATGCATTAGATGTGTCTCTTTTAGCAAATATGTGCTCCTTGTTTGTTAGCTAATAGCTGCATTCTTTCCTTTATTGTAAAACAATTCTGTCAGCATTAACTGGTCTCTGAAAACTCAGCTTACATGTGTATTCTTTATGATAAACTCTTATCTGCAGTATATTATCTATATGTATGTATATAGTAAGACATTTCCACTAAAAATGAACCATCCTAATAAAAAGAACGTAAATTTAGCATTTTTACACCTCATCTCTACTGCCCTGTTATCTCTCTTGTCCTAGCTAACAGCTGTAAAGTATCCACCAGCCTCAATCGATAACCATCCATATCAAACCTCCTCTGTATCTCTCCCTGACAGCCCAGTTAACCATACCATAGCCCCAGAACTCATCCACTCCAACCCTCTAGACTACCAACCATATAGACTTCTACCCACTATAAATAAATCACATACCTATTATAAGGACACTAAACAAAAATACAAGTTTACAAAACTCCTACTACACCTTACAAAGGAGTTAAACCACTCTGGAGACATACACCCCAATCCTGTTCTCCCTCTCTCACCAGATAAAATATCCAACCCAACCCCTAGGAACATCAGACTACCACACAAAAAAGATAAATATTCCATACTGCTTCTCAATATGAATGCCAGAAGTATTGTGAATAAAGTACATGACCTGCATGCTTTACTCTCCCTCTATTATCTTGACATTGCCTTATTAAATGAAACCTGGTTAAAACTCAACTTCTGCAATAATGAAATTGTAGCCCTGGGATACAATACAGTACAAAGGATAGGTCAAACAAAAAGGGGGGGGGGTGTTGCAGTTTTGTTTAAAGAACACCTAGCATTAGACTATCTGGAAAATAACAGCCCTGACTTCAGAAACACAGAACTTATCTTTACTAAATTAAAAATCAACCCAAAAAAGTTCATTAACATCATAGGCAGGTATATCCCACCAGGAAATAATATCCACACACTAGAAAACATACTTCACTGGGCCTCTAATACATACCCACAAGAAACAGTATTGTTGGGCGATTTCAATATTGACTGGTAAGACTGTTCCGCTCTGGACCCATCAACTTACATTAACCTTCATGGAATTACACAACTTATCACATCCCTACAAGAACTGACAAAACTACCAAACACCAGTCGATCCTTGACTGGATTTTGGTTAACAATTCCTCACTAACATCTCAGGCAGGTTGTCTTTCAGATGGCCTAAGTGATCACTTGCCAACCTTTCTCATGCACCTTCCAAACTAACCACACCTCTTACCGTACAATCAGAAACAAAAAATCTTTCAACCCACAAAAGTTAATCTCAGCCCTAAAAAGCTATAAATGGGAATCTATCAAACAGCTCTCCCTAGATGAAGCAGTCAACTCCTTTAATAGAACTCTTTTATAGAGATTCTAGATTGCTATGCTCCCTCCAGAACCATTAGAGTTAGAGCCAATTACGCACCCTGGTTGAGCAAGGAATGCTAGTCCCTTCTCAAAACTAGAGATAAAGACTGGGAACAATACCACAAACACAAAAGCCAGTCCACAAAACTAACATTTCTAGAACTATGTAACAAAGTTAAAAAAACTCATCAAACAGGACAAAATCAATTATTAACACAATATTCAAGAAAAATACCATAATAACCCACAAACATTCTGGGCTGCAGTTAATAACATACTATCTCCAGGCAAAACCTCCACACCCACTCCAACCTCTACCACTAAACCTGAAAACATAGCAACACAGTTTAATACTTATTTTACAGGAACAATACTAGCCCTAGCCAATACAAACAACAACTCCAACAGCCATGCCCTAATAACTCCCCATCTCAGTAAACACTCTCAAAACAACCTCAGTCTATTTACACTACAACCAGTAACAGTAAATACTGTAAAAAACTACTGCTCAAACTAAAACCAACTACCTTAGCCGCAGACAAACCACCAGCTGAATTTCTGAAAGTAGCTGCTGAGGGAATAGCTTACCCAGTAGCAATACTCATAAACAGATCTATGTCAGAGTGCATAGTACCTGCTATAATGAAAAATCCCATATAATATCCCTTCTTAAAGGAGGCAACTCAACCAATTTTAGCAACTACCACCCAATTGCTATTCTATTGGCAACTACCACCCAATTGCTATTCTATCACCCCTATCCAAAATCCTAGAGAGGGTGGTCCATACTCATCTCATGAACTACTTTAACACCCACAATCTATTATCAATCACACAGCATGGCTTTTGCCCCCCTCATAGTACAACTACACCCTCATGTCCTTTATTAATACAGTCAACCAACTTAGAAATTCAGGGCAGTTCATATCCGCCATATTTCTAGACCTGTCCATAGCATTTGCTATGGTAAACCACAACAAACTGATCAAAGTCCTTTCCTCCCTAAACCTTAGTGCTTCCACTGTTACCTGGTTCCAAACTACCTATTAGACTGACAACAAGCTGTACTGTGGCTACATCACCTGTCCACTCTCCTCCCAGTCTCCCTAGGTGTCCCACAAGGCTTGATCTTAGGACCACTATTGTTCTCCCTCTTTACCAACCAACTCCACACCTCCACTCACCAAGCATCTGTGATACAATATGCAGATGACTCTAGCCCCACCATGCAGGACCTCCACACCATAACCCAAAACTCATTTCTATTAGTAGAGTCCTGGCTTACCAATTCTCAGCTCATTCTAAACCCAAATAAAACCCAACTCCTCCTCTTCTACCCCTCAGGAACACCTACAGCATACCTGTTTTTACCCTAGAGTCCAAAAACAAAACTATTATCGCCTCTGTGACACATACCAAACTGCCAGGGGCTGAAATTGATAACAGTCCAAAATTTGATATCCACATAGCCCAAACTATCAAAAAAGCTCATAAAAAATTAGGCCTCCTTTACAGAAACAAGAAATTTTTAACCAGCTCTACAAAAGCTACCATTGCCCGGACACACCTCTTGTCACCCCTACTCTACGTCTCCCCTATATTAACCAACCTACGCAAATCAGACCTTACTAAACTAGACTCATGTTACAATAAAATAGCCAAATTCACTACAAACTCCCCCTACAAAACACACCATTGCACAGCCCTTAGACAACTAAACTGGCTAGAACTTCAGCTCCTCCAATACAAGCAACTAACCTTCATCCATAAAATACTCCATGAACCAGATAAACACCAGCTCTTCAAGATCTCATACAACCATACAACACTGCTAGAATACTCCATTCCAGTGACAAACTCCTACTTAAATCTACCAAAGCTAATAACTCAGCTGGAGAATCCTTATTGTCTAACATAATTCGTAAAATATGGAATAAACTACCCACTTCCATCACTTCCATTTGCACTTCTATTTACTCACTTAGAAAAATCCTGGTTTTGCTCTTGCTACCCACCTGACTAACTCTATAGTCTCCACTTTTTATACACACCGTCTGACTTTCTTTAGATCTACACTTTACAGTACTATCCTATTGTGCCTTCTTCCTTCCCTACATATGCTTACTCTGTTACCTCAAATAATTTCAAGTCTTCCTCAAAAATATCATACTGTGCTTTCTAACATATATGCTAGTCTAGTTTGTATAATACCATATACTCTTTGATGTACAAATTTTGTTAAAATTGCTAAGGTGTCATCTCTTTCGGTTATTTATATTTTGCAATGTGTAGTTTCATTGTTGACCTGTACTCTATAATTTTCTTGTAGTATAATGTTTGTTTGTTTTTCATATTGTTGGAGCTTATCTCCTCAGGCCTCTGCTGAAAATGGACCTGTGTCCAGTCAGACTTTCACAGTAAACAAATGTTAAATAAATAAATAAATAAATAAAATCTGGTTACGCTCTGAAGGATTTAACTTAACAACAGTACATCTCTTTTAGTTTGCAATACATATAAAATACTTTTAAGAATCCATAATAAGGTCACGGAAAGGATATATTCATCAGTTATCTAACAGTGATGGCCCCCCACAACTAGTGGGATGGGCTAGAGTTTTGAGAATTTCAGACTTCATTTATTAGTATCAGCCCTGCCATGGTATAGGATTCCCTTTATCTGCTAATTAACCTGTGCTGATGTAGTAGATGATTCAGAAGAACAAAGTGAAAACCATAATAATTATTGACAGTATGAGTAGCTCATTGGAATGTGGTCAGCACTTTTCCAACTCTACCCATGTGTTTATTGGATAAGTACATTGTAAGTGTCTAAGGCACTTCTGAATGTGATACCACCAAAATTAATATTTTTTTATTTAATCGCAGGTGGCTTACTTTCATCTAAAGACATTTAAGTTTTCTTCAACAGAAGCTTGTAATAATTTTAAAACGATGCTTCATCTTCATTATAGAGATTCTGGCACTCATTTCCCAGCTTGAACACAACTCCGCAAGACTGATTACCTAAAATGTTATATGATATGTTGGGCAGGAAAGTCTTCCTCATTTCCAGTGTTAGCGACAGTTCATATTCAGCACTGAACTGCCAGGAAGTCCTTTTCTTGCATTGTAAGACAACTTTAACCAAGTGCTGCAAAACAGTGTTACAGTCTGGCATAATGTTAACATTGCAAATGTTCAGGTAGCTGTGAATATTGTATTCCATGAATCTTCCGTAAGTAATATCTATGAAAATGTATTTTGAAAGCACATATGCTCAATTTCTCTGCATGCAGAATGAGCTGGCACTCTAGTGTCTTATAAAAAGTATTGCCAGAAGAAGCTGAGACATAGGGCTGCACCCATGTGATAGACAATACTAAAGAAGACTGGCCAGAAACATCGTATTGTATAATATGCATCACTGATATCAGAGATCTTCTATTCAGAATGACAGTAGCAATTAATATACTAACCCTCTTAGTTCAGAAAATAAATAAGTGAAGTATGACATTTATTTACAATATTTTGGCTATATTTTACTATAGCATAGCAAAGACAATTTCCCTCAATCGTCATATTAACTAATGTTTAAGTGCTGTGCATTTTACAAGTTATTTAATACTACTATATCCCTGGAAAAACAGCAGCATTAGGATTGATTTGTGAGGGGTGCTCTTTCACGTCAACTTAATTACTATTTTTACTTCCCCATGTGTGACACATAAAGCCAGACCACCACATGAAAAAAATTGCCGTATATATCAAAATGCTTATATAAAGCATTTTCTGATTTGCATTTTCACCTGCTTAAAGATATTCATATCATGCTGTGAAGTTTTCTCTTGATTTTGCCAGCATAAAATATTACAAGTTTGCCACATGACTACATACATTAATATATTTGAATCACAATTAATGTAACTTTTAGAAAGTATAACTTATTCTATATATGATACACAAATTTTGAAGTACACAAAAAGATGTTTGCAGGTCAAATACTGACTACTGACGTCTTACTAAAATACAGAAACTCATTTTTTTTCATTTATTTTATAATATATTTTTCCACAGTTAAAGATCTCTCACATAAAACTGTGACACCTCGGTTAGTCTTTGTTTTTCAAAAATTTCTAAGCCTGTATGAGAACCCCCTCTAATTTGTCTTGCCTAAAATAATGTTAAAAATTATTTGAAAGCAGAATCCATTCATTGTATGTCACTTAATATTACCGCTCTTATTTGACACACAAAGCAATTCTATAATATGAAAACCAAAACAAAATGAACACCTTCATTAGAATGTTTGTATAAACCATTTTCAAATCTGTATTATTGATTACATAAAGATATTTGTATTTCTTTCATCAGGTTTTCTGTAGTCATAAAATTCAATAAATTTGACATTTGGCTAGGTGTGCTAAAATCTTGAAAGTTATCAGAATTATTCTTAGAAATAGTCCTTAAGTCATACATGCACAATTTTTATGCACATAAATAATATTTACAGACAGAGCACTTACTACATGGACATATGGACATATTTTTTATTTTATTAAAATCTGGTGTAGCATTGGTTTGTTTCCTTTCCAGTATAATTTCTACAGTGGGCCTCTCTTTTATAAACCTGTAGTAGCTCAGTTAATTTAAGACTTTTCCAAATCATTCCAAGCCAGTATAAGAACTTAGAGGAGATTTCAATGAAGTTCTAAATAGTGAGCTCTTACAATGTTGACTAATCCAACAAGGAAGTAACACAAAGATCAGGAAGGACATTCAGAGTCAACTTCTTTGACAGGTTCAGTTTTCAGAATCCACAATAACAGCATTAAGGCCATTTGAAGAGAGATCACAGATTGTGTGCTTTCTTACTTAAAACAATTTTTAAGCATGATTTGCCTAAAGGTTTATATTTGTGCTAAATATACAGGAAAAAGTCATGGATTTCCTAAGGTGTGTGTGTGTGTGTGTGTGTGTGTGTGTGTTTGTGTGTGTGTGTGTTTGTGTGTGTGTGTTTTTACAAAATAACAAAGTTAAAACTTTTGTTTTCTAATGATGATGACATTTGAATAGCTCTGTGAACGGGAATTGTACACGTTACTGAATTCAGATTATCACAACTTGTCCCTGACGAACAAGGAACTATGTTTTTACCTCCCTGTCTGTTGGTCATCAGCCTGACTCCAAAAGGTCTTAATCAGGTTCATTCCCTGACAGCTGGCTGAGTAGAAAACTAACCATCCAGGCAGAAATGAAGTGGCCATGCCCCACTCTACTTTTGTTCATCTGTCCTGCTCCTAAGCATACCTCTCAACCTCTGAGAGAGAGAAATCTGGACAAAGCCATAAATAAAAGTGGGACAAAGGCCCACAAATAGGGACAATTTTTAAATATTGCTCTTACAAACTTAGAAAGTTGATAGAATAACAGGTTTTGCATTACATGCATTTTCTGAAGGATATGAAGTTTGAAACTCAAGTGTTTGTCATTATTTTAAAACCTCAGTCTGTAATGATTCACAACTAATTTGCCGGAAAACCACAATTTTATGAAATATGGACCAAAAATATGAAACCATAATCTGGACATTGTGAGAAAATCTGGACAGCTGAGAGGTATGCTTGAAATGTCTTAATCCCAGTGACCTAAGGATGAACCCTAACTGATCACAAGATCAAGAACTACTTAACAGCTCCAGCCTCTGGAATTGCATCATTCACAAGGCAGAACTTAATGGCATTTCTAATAGTGTATAACCTCTCCACTGGTAGCAAACATGCATGTTTGTGTCACTGTGGTGGCCTGCAATACCAACCCCAGAGCATGTGAATGTCTGCATATGTGCTGAAGGGGCTATTATCATCAGCTTATCACAGAAAAGTATGCACACCCAGTGAGTGCTGCATGTAGCATAGCCATTCCCTATCACAGCACTAGCAGTACAGCTATTAGATGTCTTCCCTCCCTGCAAGATGGGTATGCTGGAGCTCATTCAGTGCTTTATTCCTCTATGTCATGGAGTTGGCCAACACAGAAATGTTTTACACTGTAGAGCAAAACATTACAAGGATGCTAAAACTAAAAAAGGAAGCACCGTTGTAGTAATGGACAGTAATCATTAAATTACAGTTCTAAACTGTTTGTTATATGATAAGCCTTTCTATTAGCCTTCATTTAAATATTAAGGGAATGTACTATACGTAAAAGAAAAAAAATGATTTTTTGTACTTATTTAACATCAGTTAAGTGGTGAGGTCTGTTGCAACCATGAACTGGACCACAAGTGAAAGGGTAAATATAATATATATATGGATGTTTATATAATCCAATTAAACAGCATGTATTTGGAAAGTCGACTACCCAAAGAGCATCCATAAAGACCAAGGGAGAACATGCAACTTTTATACAGACAGTGAGTAGACGTCAGTCCTTGACGTGAGTCTGTGAGATGGAGATCTTATCACTGGGCCACTATGCTGGACAAAATTTTCTTCACAAGCTCACCAGTGACCATTAACATCTCTGATAAGTTTGCATCATTCTTCTGAGTTGCCCATCTTAAAATTCCAGTAATTTTTATTAGTTCTTCTTGGCCCCCAAATTCCTAAAAATGTTTTTAAAAAGTTCTCTTAAGGGCTATAGAAACTAGCTATGGGTGGTTAAGTAGCTGACTCCAAGTCACAGTGCCGACCAGACACGAGTGGAGTCCCACAGGGATCTGTACTGGGTCCTCTTCTGTTTGGTATCTACTTCTCAGAAGTCCAGTCCAACACAAAGGGACTCTGGCTGACAATGTTCACGGAGACCAATGATTGGTGTCAGAACCATGGCCTTAAGCTCAATGCCAAAAAATGTGTCATCATCCCCTTTGGGAAAAATTACCACATTGATGGTAGTCCACTGAACACAGAAGGCATTATAAGAGATCTGGGAATGCAGGTTGACAGCAACTTCTCTTTTGACCACCACACTGCCACTGTGGTCAGAAAGTCCTTCTATGTGGCACATCTCATTACTAAGGGTTTTGCATCCAGGAAGAAAGTGGTCATTGTCTGCCTCTACTCTACCCTCATTAGGCCAATCATTGAGTACAATGCCTCATTTGGCATGTACCTCACTAGACATCTGCAACAATTGGAGAGGCCGCAAAAGTACCTCACAAAGAGAATCCCAGGCCTTAAACACTTGTCCTATATGGACAGACTCAAAAAACTCCAACTATCCTCTGTCTCATATCGCCTGCTTAGAGGCGATCTCTGCTTGACTTACAAAGCCATGTCTGACCCAGCTCTGTTAGAAATGCTACATCTAAAGAAATTCCAATCCCTCCGCACCACACGCTCAAGAGACCTCAGCCTCATTACCAAAATCAACAGAACATGCTGGAGGGACAGGTTCATAACCCAGAGACTGCCCATGCTATGAAATGGACTTCCCATACATGTCAAACAGAGCACCTCACTGGCCCTCTTCAAGAGAAATCTTGATGAGTGGATGGGAAATAGAAAATTCACCCTGGGGATCACTCCAGTGGCTCTACTTGACAGAGACACTGGAAACTAAGGTCGGGTGGCATGATGCCAGGGTAATCCTATGGGCTAGGCTTGTAAAGGCTCCAGGGCCATTAGACTAGTACACACCTATGAACCTATGAACATGTGAAACTTTCATTAAGTTTTCAGTTGTGAATTTTATTAAAATTTAAATCACTCATCTTGGATGAGAAATTCAGCTTGAATTGTTTGTTTAATACAATGGAAGGATAATCACATTATATTATGATTCTACATGAAATGGGTATTGAATCAGTAGTGCAAATTTTAGGGAAGGATGATATAATGGCTAATGATGAGATGTGATCTGCTTCATTTTGTAATTACTATTATTGGTTTTATTTTCTGAATACTATATTAAACAGTTGAAATAATTGTATTCAAACTAAAACATATTTGTAATCTGATACTAGAACTGTTCTCATACACTAAATTGTATCACTTGTAAATTTTGTATCTTAACCAAAAACCTATTCAACCTGGTTTCTGGAACTACATTACTTGTTATGTAACTTGTAAATATTGTAATTATAATGTATAACCTATTGTAACTTGTTATTGGAGCTTTTCTCCCCAGGACTCCATTGAAAATGGGTTCATCTTGGCCCAATGGACTATCTTGGTAAACCAACTGCAAATAAATAAATAAATAAAATTTTCAGTATTATGTTTTATCAATTCAAGGGAACATCAATAGGAGCCAGTGTGGCACGGTGCTATAATAACTGTTTTGCAGCGTACTGGGAATATCAATTTATGAATAAATCCATTGTTATAACCAAATGTTATGCTGTTCTAGATAGAATGTTCTATTTTAGAGTCGGACTTAAAAAGAATCTACAGACTTTAAAAATTGAATCTAAAACTAAATCTTGTTTGAAATTCATGTCACTATTTTGATTCTGTTAACTTGTTATATTTGCATATTTAGGAATGCAGAAGTTAAATACATGGTTCATATGCTCATAAATGATGTTTAGGCTCATGGACAATTGAAGAACACTAACTCTGTAAATTCAGCATTAAAACAAATAATATCCTATCCAAAGGTTTCAGTTTTTCTTAAACCGTGATAAGGTTTCTGAGTGCCATACTGTAAGAGGTATTTTTTTCCAAATTCTCAGAATGGGTTGAGCAACTGTATATGCTTATTTGATTAATATTGTTTAAAAGTATACAATAATTAGTTTTCCTAGATTTATGTGTGATTAGATTTGAACAGACAGGGTGAATATTGCCTGACGTAATTAATCTTTAAAAGCTTTTGATGCAACAATTGCTTTCTCATGGTATTAACAGTGATGGATAGTGAAAAATGTTAATTCTGAGCATCAAACTTGAAAACTGAACTCCCTTGGTGTTAGAATATTTTTTATACACAGTCTCTGAACCGATTCCCATATTTGTCGCTGGCCTTTAGAATAAATACAAAATGAATTGTTATATTCCAATGAAGGTCTTAAGTATGTTGCATATAACTGAGTCATGTTCCATTTGTCTCTTAAAGATATTGAATGAGTTCCATGTTTCTTAATACCATAATTCTAATGGTGGTTACAGGTTTCTCATATATATTTATTTGTTACTGTATTCTCAAGGTCTACATACTCATGCACTTCTTTGAGTGTTGATCCACTTAGAGTTATTTGAGATCTTGGCTAGAATTTTCTGAAAAATATCATAGTAGATTTGCTTATGCTGAAATTTAAACCTACAACCTCTGTCCATGTTGTAGGATATTTTTGCTGGTTGTTAATTGCATCTATGTCATCTGCTTAAGTTACAGTAAATCTAGTTTTGCTGTTAGCAGCATATTTATTAACCTAACATGAATTACAGGTTGGCATTGCAGCAAAAATAACTTAAATGAAAGGGGCGCAGCAATGATCCTTGGAGAACACTCATACAAGTGAGCAAGTAGCTGGAACTAACACCATGTATAGTAACACATTGGGTGTGCTAGTTATCTATCCACCTAATCAAGTATGGGTTAAACTAATAAGAAACTAAACCCTTGTGTACATAATGATGAGATTAGCATGTCAAAGACCTTCACAAGATCTAAAAAGTTCACCTTAATTATAGGACCATATCTAGAGTTATACTTATTAATTCACAGAATTCTGCCATGTTTCTAAGAGTATACCTCTTTGGTGTAAAGCCACGTTGGCCTGTGTCTTTGGTACAATTACTACAGTGTAGGTCACTGAGGAGCTAAATTAAACACCTTTCAAAAGATTTAATTATTAATAAAGTGAGGCTTATTGACGTGTAGCTCTGAATTTCCAATGTCATACTCTGTTTAAAAACTGGAATTATGGAAGATTTCCTCCATGACTCTGGGGCCACTCCTTTCGCTAACAGTCAGTTAAATACAGAATGAAGCAATGGACACAAACTGTTCATATAAATTAGATACTAAAATTGCAGGAATGGTATCTGTTCCTCATGACTTACTATTTCCAGCTTTATTTAGTGAATTTTAACAGCATCAGTGGGAATAACAGGGCAGATATATTTAGATATTATAGTTACTTCATATTAGTTTGAATTAAAGTGGTATTTGAACTGAGTAAACCTAAAAAGTATTTGTTAAAGGCATGCGCAACTTGTTTAGAATCTGATTATAGAGTCAACCGAGTGCTTAGACTGAGTTACATAATCGGTGGACTGGTAATGTTGTTTTTTAACCTGTGACTTATTAGCTAGTTTTGCCTCATGTTTGATTTTTTTTCTTTTCTTTCATTAAGTTTAAGGTTTTCTGAGCTGTTTTTAAGTTTAGATTTTTTTTGAAAAGTTTTATTAGCCTTTCCACCAGTACGGAAATCTCTTTTTAACATCACTAGACATGCCATTAGTGAATTTGCAAATTTGCAATTTCTGAGTAGTTGAGTAGTCAGTAGTTTTGTCTTTTCATAGTTAGATTTGGATTAGGTCATTGAAAGAATAGCTCAAATAGTACTGAATTGTGGTCTGAGATACCTAAGGGTGACCCAATATTAACATGTTGTGTAATTTTTACACAGTTGGTTACAAAGATGTCTAGAATGTTATTTTAACTAGCTGGTTCTCTTATTAACTGTGAGAAACTATTAGATATCTAAGAATTCCTGTTCAGTGGATGATTTTGAAGTCTACCTAGGGATAATTCAAATCCCCCATCAGAATCGGCTGAGGATGATTTAGAAAGTTCTCCAAAGTTAAGATAAAATGATGGTGGAGTTCTAAATCCATGGATGGTATTCTATAAGAAAGAAGTGTGTATCCATCTCTCTCTCTCTCTCTCTATATATATATATATATATATATATGTGTGTGTGTGTGTGTGTGTGTGTGTGTGTGTGTGTGTGTGTGTGTGTGTGTGTGTGTATGTATATATATATATATATATATATATATATATATATATATATATATATATCTACATGTATACACACATACATACATATATATATATATATATATATATATATATATATATATATATATGTATGTGTGTGTGTGTCTATATATATATATATATATATATATATATATATATATATATATATATATATATTATATTCCCCAAAGGCGACAATGTTGAATCTGACATTGTCGACATGAGAACATCGAACGCACGGAATCTCGTGCATGTAAACGGAAATCTCCATAAGGGTAGATTTCCATTTACTGCAATGTAGTGCGGTCTCGGAGTTGGTATATTTAAGTAGCGGGGGGTGTGGGGGTTGCAGGGGACTTGCCCCCCTTTTTAAACCCGTTAGGGTACTGTTTTCTTTTTTTTGTGTGTTTTTATAAGGTCAACATTTGAAGACATTGACCATAAGTTAGTTCAATGTTTTCAATCGTCAATCTTATAATATAGACCCTACACACACACACACACACACACACACACACACACACACACACACACACACATATATATATGTCTACACACACACACACACACACACACACACACACACACACACACACACACACACACACACACACACACACACACACACACGTTTGTTTGTCTTTTCCCGGTTAGGGGTAGCCACAGTGGAACTCCAGTCCGCTAATGATTGGCAGTAGATTTTTATGGTGCTGAGTTGCCAGCCCAATGCCCAACCTTCAGCAAAGGCACACCCACTCATGCATGCCTTTCAGAGGCCACTCAACTGTGGGGAGGACATGCAGACTCCACACAGAAGGCACTCCAGCCGAGAATCAAACAGGACAACCTCTTGCTGTAAGGCAATAACGCTACCACTGCACCACCGCAGATTCACATACACACACACACACACACACACACACACACACACACACACACACACATAAACCACTTAAAACAAAGAAATATTAACATGTAAACCACAATGATGACCACAAAAAGAAGTAATCGAATGTCTATATCATGAAGACCTTTCAGATCAACTACTAATATTTCTAAAATGTTCTTAGTATAAACTAATTATGATTGAAATTTAGGACAAACCACCAGGCATGGTAAATATTACACATCCAAATTTTGTATTATCAGGTAACAATAAGGTAGAGAGATGCTTCTACAATAATATGCTGATAATTTCTGTCTCAATTATATTGGATAGTTCATGGAATTTATTCCCCAAACTTTGGATTTTACAAAAGTAAGTATTGTTTTCAAATTGTTTGATATTCCTGTGTTTAATAGAACCTTAATATTGGTGCTAACATAGTTTGCACCATAATAACTAAAATGGAAAAAAAATTTTTTTGACAATTATGTTGTTCCCACAGAAAATCTTCTCTGTATGTAATCAAATATAAGTTATATGCTGTACACAGTCATCTTAACTAGTTGTTAAAAATGAATGTCTTGGCAAATGTATAATCGTTTTACCTTTCTGATGAAATGTTTTCACTGAATGCAACCAGAATCTTGTTTGATTTTAGGATTTCCAAAATTACTAGTACACGATTTTTCATGTGATTAAGAGGTCTATGGCTGAGGTCATTCGTCCCACAGTGAATGAGTGCATGCCTGGAATTATAGCCACATTTAAGTAGTCTAGTCAATAAGGGTGAAATATCAATCAGTTTCTGGCCTGATAATGAAGAAGTAGTGATTCTATATTTATCAGTGTCACTCAGCTTCCTGCATAATGGTTTAAACATACAGTCGCTCAGTACTAGTATCTCATTATTTAACCTTGAGTCATGGTCAGGACCTGGTTCAGCTTTCTGGTTAGATAACTTTATCAATGTAGTAATTATTCACTGAAATACACCTGTCACTGTTAAAAGTTCCTATTTACTGCATGAAACATTAGTAAAATAGTGAGCAGCTCCATGTATCCTCAATGACTTTTTCTTTTTTACTTCCCTTTTCCTTCCTTGCAGCTGACCATCACTTGTCACCTGCTCCTTTCTTCTTTCAGTGGGTATGTCAAAAAAACAAAAAAAAAACAAGAAAGAAAGCTCTTTACTGTAATAAGCTGATCTTTACATTATAAAGATTGGTGTATAACATTCAGATCAGCTCCCCAAGATCTTCCAAAAAAAAAAAAATCAGATGTTCCTTCTGCTGGCATAACAACCAGGTTACCAAATGCATGAACCCCGCCTTCCTGCCCCAGCCATTCAGGTCTCATTCCTGTGCCCTGCCCCCGACCCTCCTTCAATACATTTTATTAAAAAAATAATAATTTCTTCTTTTAAACTGTAGCAGAGAGCTTGCTACAGTTTAAATCCTGCCTAAAGCACTCATTTAGTTTAAAAAAATATTTTCAATTGTAGCAAACAGCTTGTTACAAATGTAGCAAGCAGTTACTACAGTTTATACCCTGTCTGCACAGAGTTATAGTGTTTGAGTTTTAATTAAAGAAACACAGATTTTTTTTTTAATTTTTAAACTATAGAAAACTGCTTGCTACAATGTAGCAAGCAGTTGCTATAGTTTAGACAATATGCGGAATGCTACAGTGCACAGTTTTGACCACAAATGCAATACTGGCTTTTAAAAGCCAATATTATATTAAAAAGAAATTGAAATCAACTGATGGCACTCCCAACACTTAGCATCCAGGGCAGTTGCCCCTCTAACCCTTCCCTAGCTACTACACTGGTGGTTCCAGTACTGCCATGCCAGACAGGGGAAGTTGGAGAATACTGCCATCCTTTCCTGAGAGTTTTGTGTGTGTGTGTGTGTGTGTGTGTGTGTGTGTGTGTGTGTGTGTGTGTGTGTGTGTGTGTGTGTTTATGTATAGGTGTGTGTGTGTGTGTGTGTGTGTGTGTGTGTGTGTGTGTGTGTGTGTGTGTGTGTGTGTGTGTTTATGTATAGGAGAGCGTGCGTTTGTGAGTATGCATGTGTGTGTGTGTGTGTGTGTGTGTGTGTGTGTGTGTGTATAGGAGAGTGTGCATTTGTGTTTGTGTGTGTGTGTGTGTGTGTGTGTGTGTGTGTGTGTGTGTGTGTGTGTGTGTATGTCTATGTTTTCATATGAGCCACTGATTATATATATTTTGGCTCACTGTTTATCAAAAATTTTAAATCAAAAATGGTGATCCAAAATACCTACAAAAAGCATAAAAAATGTTTTGGAGGCAGGCAAGCCCCCCCCACCCCCGCACACCCAAAATTATATATACCAACTCCATGGTCACACCACAGTGTAAAAATGGGGGAATCCCCCTGAAAAGGCAACAGCCAACCTGCAAAATACAATATATTGTAGTGGAATGCACAGTGACACCAAATTCTTGCACTAAAGCCACTCGACCACCAATGCAGAGATCACCTGTAACTATGCCATGTGGAACAGTGTGTGTGTGTGTGTGTGTGTGTGTGTGTGTGTGTGTGTGTGTGTGTGTGTGTGTGTGTGTGTGTGTGTGTGTGTGTGTGTGTATGTGAACAATACTTTAAGTGAAAGGCAGTTACCTTGAACAAAGGGGTACTGGAAGACAATATCTAACAGAAGAAGCAGTGAGTGACTCACCTCTGCAAGTGGTCTTTTGACAGTTCATTCTGCATATGGAGGCTGGTAGCTCATACATAAAACAACAGTGTGTATTTTCTTTATGCTCTTGGAGCCAAGTTATACTTGTAAACTAGTTACTGAAACATACTTGTACACCCTTTCTTGCTATTACTTCGCCCATGGTTGACAGTGATGGGATTCAAACCCCACCAATGCTTGCCATCTTGACATAAGTGGGTTACACCTTATAATATAAGTGTCACACATGGCAATACTGAATTTGCACCTTCACATTTAGTGGCATTGGTGGCAGTGAGGATAACAAAACTGTAGTTATTCAGCTTAAAACAGATTTCTTGCCAATCGTGTGTGTTAACTCTTGTAGCTAAAAGGTAAAATATACAAAGGTTTGGTTATGAACTACAGTTATTTTATTTTGTAGTAATCTCAGCTTATGAATAGGCAGAAAAAAATGAGCTCTGATAACAATTATGCTAAAACCACGGTGGTCCAGCTGACAAAGGAATTTGAGGATTCCAGGAAGCTAATATGTCCAGAGAGGTGATGGTGGTGGCTTTATGCATAATGCAGCAGGAAGACAGTGTGCAGGAAACAAACCAAGGCCTGTCAGTTTCATCCCAGGAGGACTCTAAAGCAATGCTGGAATTGCAGAGGCTGGCATTTGAAATGAAGTGCATGGAACCTGAGGCACCTGAGTAGATGCAACTGCTGGAGATACAGAGAGAGCCGTTACAAGCAGAGGAGATAGAAAAGTGTCAAAAGGAAATGATCATCCTATGCAACAGATATGTATGTCATGGGGAGGGGGAAATCACACCCAGGTGGCCTTGGTCTGTACAAAAGTGTTTCCCCAAAAGAAGGGATGAATTTGATTGTTTTGTAGAGGCCTTTGAAATGGGTACATTCAGTAAAAAGTTTACTAAGGACAGTGGGTTAGGTTTTTAACTACCCTTCTCATGGATAAAGCTATGCATGCAGTTTCAAACTAATTCATGCTGGCTGTTTAAATGATGCCAAAGTGAAAAAAATGTTTGCTTGCTTATCATATGTTGACACAGCACTGTATAGAAAAATGTTTAGAAAGTACAGGAGAAAGGCAGATAAAAGTATATAGCAAAAATCAGTAAATATTTTCACAGATGGTTAAGTAAGTGTAAGGTCACCTCATTTGAAATGTTTGCAGATATTTGGGTCAGGGAACAAGCTCTTAGCACTATGCCTGAGGACATCAACATTTGGGTAGCAAACTGGGACTGGAACTCTGCTGAGGGAATGGATAGGGTAGAGGACTTTTACCTAGTTAGAAGATTGCCACTGCATAGGAAGGGGGACCCAACATTTCACAATGGTACAGGGGAATGCATTGGGAAGACTGATCCATCCCAGCAGGTTACAGATGACACAAAGTACACCGTGGGTTTGGGTACACTGAGACATTGGAGGATTCAGGGTTTAAAGGAAGTAGATGTGGATGCATATTCACAAATCTTGCTGGCTCCTGTCATGAATAAAGAAACTGTTTTAGCTACTTTTTTCTAGCAACAGGACAGTAATGTTATGGTATTTGGGGGATGGGGAAAAGATATTTTATATAACGGTGTTTGAACAGGAATTGTTAGAAAGAAATGTTGATGCTGTCTTGTGTGGAACCATCTTTGAATACTAGTTATCAATTTATCTACAGTTAGTATTTCTGTAGTAAGCTCTAGCCATGGAACTTGGATATCTGGAGCTTAGTTTTTTTTTCTGTATGCATCCTGTCAATAATTGATTTCCCTGTGTGCGTGCCAACATGTGTATAGGTTATTCTGTATCTGCACCTTTTTTTAATATTTAAGTTATTTTTTTATTTTTATGTTCTTGTGAATAGTTATTTATAATAAGTATATTTATGCACTACTGGTTAGTAAGCTTTATGACACATATCTTCTGTCAGACTGCTTAAGGCTTACTACCAAAGAAATGTTAATTGGTGTATTTCATATTTGTGTTGATTTAGAGCAAGCAGCAACTAGTCTTAAAACTCAGAATGGTGGCAATACTACCTTGCTAGGAAAAAAAGCTGTGGGGAATTGGAGAATTGTACTGGCCTTCCCTGTGAAGTGTGTGTGTGTGTGTGTGTGTGTGTGTGTGTGTGTGTGTGTGTGTGTGTGTGTGTGTGTGTGTGTGTGTAAACTAGACTTTGTGTGAACGGAAGTTGCCATGGATAAAAGGGCCCTGGGAGACATTAGTTCAGAGAGAGAGAGAGAGCACTGAGTCAGGAGCTAGGGCTGGTGGGCCAAAGACTCAGAAGTTTAAGCGGCCTGTGTGCAGTTCACTCTAGGTTTGATGGTGGAAGCCCACATCTAGGACAGCCATTCATATTCCTGTTATGATCTTGGACTTTGTAAACAAGTTACTGAAACTAACTTGTGTGCACAGTTGTGCTATTACTTCATCCTTAGTTTGCAGTAGTGGGATTCAATCCCTATCAGTGACAGCCATCTTGAAGTCAATGGATGGCATTCTGCCATGTGGGAGTCACATTGGTGGCAGTAGTGCATTTGTCCCTTCACACTTGTAGTGATTCCAGCTCCCTGTCACACCTTGTTACAAATGTATGCCTGCATATTTGTTATAATGAGGCATTTTGCAAAGCTTTACAACATTCTTTTTTGATAAAGACAATGAAATGACCAAATGACTCCTGTTCTAGGCAGTAAATGGAACATATAGTCAAAGCATATCTACAACAATTTGTTATTCACTCTTAAAGTAAAGCATATATGTTTTAAATAAAAGTGCTATTTTTTCTCAATGTGATTATACTCACATCTTACCAATATAAATAAATAATGTGACACATATTCATATAGTTCATAACAATTTCAAGGCAATTGGTCATAAGACCATTTATGCCTTGCAAATACCCACCCTCAAGCTATACCCATTTTTTCAAGAAAAACTAGCTTAGTCAGTCAAGAGGTAACCTGTATGACTGTATGGGACCAATCAACTTGGAAGTGAGTTCATTAAGTAACATTTACCTCCAAGGTCAAACATCTACAGTGAGAGTGGGATTAAGTAACAGAGGAGAGGGGGATACAGCTCCCTTCAATTTTGGGCTTCAAAGATCTTAGCTATTCATTAAGGTTTAAGTTCAAGGAGGCTAGTTTATAATTTTACTTAACTTGTTGCTTCAAGTTCTGGCTGACTACTATTAAGTACCTCTCTCCAAATGCCACGTTCCTAGGGTTGCCACCTTTCTACTGTGCCATTTCCTGACAAACAAGCCCCGCCCCATGCACAATCAAGCCACACCCATTCATTTTAATAGCCACACCCCTTTACTCTAGCACCCTTCAGCATAAGTCTTTAATATCACATACAGTTACCAAAAAGTAGAAAAATGTGCAACGAGTCAAAAGTAAATTGAAAAAACTTTATTTAGCAATACTTCAAAAGGTTCACTACATACAACAGTACATCACACACAAGCATGGGAAAACTAAGCCCAAGTCTCATATCACAGGTAGTACTAAAATGGAAATACAATTAGATATTAAAAACACCAGTTCATTCAAAGCAGTACATTAAGGGTTCACCACACACAATAGTAAAAGAAAAGCAACTGTTTAAAGTATCTTCAGTTTTGCTAGAAATCATTGCTTATACTTGAAGCTATATTTGGCATTTGATCTAGCAGCCTCAAGTAATGGCTGGTTATTTCTCACAAATGAATAAAATTGAACAACTCATGTTAAAGTTTAGCTTGACCTGCAACTCTGCCTTCACAAGTGACACAAGCATTCTGTTTCTTACATCAGTCCACACATTCCCCATAAGTGAAAAAACCCTTTCCACAAAGCTATTGCTGGGGGGGATTGAAAGAGCAAACTGCACCAGTCTGTAAAGTGGCTTGTAGTCTGGAGCTTTACTAAAAAGTCACCAGCGATCACTTACAGATGCCTCTGTCATCTGTAACAGGGCTGGCAATGCAGCAGTTAAAGTACAGTAGTCTGAGTAAAGTGCTTCAATGTCCACATCCAATTTGAAGAGGTCTGCAACTGTACGCAGATCTGGCCAAGTTACAGGATGTTGGAGGCTGAGGACCTGCATAGCTTTAAAGGGACTATTATCATAGTCAAACCACTTCTGTAGGTAACAAAGTGCTTTACTGTAAAAATCACAGAAGGTCCTACAGACCTGCTATGCGACAGCTGGAGTAAAGTGCTGTAAGGCAGATGAAACTTTAGTACCAAAGAACTGGTCATCTAGCCTTCTCTGCAACTCATCTTTTAGACTTTTCATCACGGTGTACAACTCTGGAGCAGAGAGTGTTACTTTCAAGTTTTGCTATAGACTTGTGGAATACCTGCAGGATGTAGTGCATGAAATGTATGTAGCACTCTGCCTCAGACACATCCCCACTGATGCCATCCTCATCGGCCTCCACAAATTTCCAGATAAGGGAGTGACAGTCCTCAGGCCCTTGACTAATAAAATAACTTTTAATAGCAGGCCAACATTTTACCAGCCTTGCCACAGCTGGGAACAAAGACAGCCACCTTGTTACAACATGTTGCATTATTTCCTTAAAGTCCTGGTCTAGGAAAGAATAGAAGCCTTTCAACAGTGCCATTATTAGCAGATGCTGAAAACTCACTATGTACTTTCAAAACCAGAGTCTCCACATCAAACTTTGCAAGGGCCTTGCTTGCATGCTTGGCACAGTTATGTATTACATGGCATAAGCAGTTTGCTGCAATGATGTGAGGCACCTCAGATTTCAAACTTTTAAAAACAGACCTGTGCTTTCCATAATTGACTGAGGCATTGTCTGCAGCATAGCTAGCAATGTTTTGTACTTTGAGTCCTTTATGCACAAGGATGTCCTTTATTCTAGTAAAGATACATTCAGAACTTTCGTTATGATCCTCATAGAAATCAAGGAGTTTCTGTTGTGTGCCATGGGTGTGAGTAAAGTACTGAATAACTAAAGGGAACATTTTTCTGTTCCCTTTATTGGATGCATCTGATCCCACTGAGAAATAGGAATTGCCAAGTTCCTGCAGAAGGAGCTCCTCTGAATGAGGTGCAAGAACATTCATGACAATACTCTCAGATTTTGTCTTCCCACAGGTGAATTTGAAGCCAAAGTAGAATCAGGGAAGACTGTCGGTGCCAGCTTACCTCCACAATCTATGGATACATATGAGTGACCATGTTTCACTCCATGATAGACTGCTGTCACTTCAGCTGCAGTGACTTTGGAAGCTTCACTGGTTACACTATGTGGCTGAATAAACTTGGTCATTACGAGGTTCTGCCTCTGGAGCTGAAGGCTTTGATGATGTTTGTCTGACTTCTGATGGCTTTTCAATGCCTTTTCCCCATCCCATTTTACAGTGAAAGTTGTTCCACAGGATGTGCACTTTGCCATGGCATCTGCATTTGGAACAGGTCGCACCCATGAGTAGCTTTGCTCCCACACCTTATTATAACTGCAGGAAACCTCTTAGGAGACGCTTCCAGCCTCTTCTTGATGATCCATTGACCTTTTCCTGAACATGATTCCTGTAGGATCCTTGCTCAACACTACAATAAACCAAAACAGCTATTAATAGAAAATCAAAACACTTGTGACCAACACCAGTGCCTGGTGGGCCCTGTGTCAGTCAGTAGCCACTAGCCAGAGTTCACATTCACATGTGAATCTCCAGACTTTCACACCCTAGTAATACCAAGTTGGTATAGGGAAAAAAAATGAGACTCCTCATGAAAAATTACAGTGAAGGTAAAGCAATGAAAGGCAGAAGCAACTCCTGTCTGAGGGACTTTCTGCAGCTGTTACACATGAACCTGGTGTGACAGCAGAATATGCACAGAAGGCATTCAACTGTGTGTAAAACACATGGGTCAGACACTACAGCAATGCACCAAATTAAGACCCTCTACTTTTATTATGTAGAACCCAGTGCAAACGTTATCCAGCTGAGTCTGAACACAGCAAGAAAGTTCAGGCATACTGTGGACTGACAAGATAAAGATGAAATACATGGCAGCTCAGCAATCAT
Source organism: Protopterus annectens (assembly GCF_019279795.1). Lineage (NCBI taxonomy): Eukaryota > Metazoa > Chordata > Ceratodontiformes > Protopteridae > Protopterus > Protopterus annectens. The sequence continues at coordinate 358,983,449 of NC_056729.1, read as the reverse complement.
ACCCTCTGGCTACAATTGTAATAACTTGCATAAAGACAAACAGGACATAGTGTGGGCCAACACAATGATAAACATGAAATATGTAACTCAGCAATCATAATACCCTCTGGCTGCAACAGTAATAACTTGCATAATGATAAGAGACCGTATGGGCAGACATAAAAGGAGCCCCACAATTCCAGATGCAACACCCCATATTAAGTGCAAAGCACAGAGACCAGTCAACTTGGGGCTGGTTTCTCCCCTTTTCCACTCCAGATCCTCACCACCACCTCCTCCCACTGGCACAGTTAGGGTTGAGCATAGTGGCCAAGTGAAGACCTCCAGCACTCTATTTATCAAACAGTGCTTTGGGCCCCTGCTAAAGCAGTTGAGACACACTTGAGGTCTGATTTATATACACAAGGGAAAGGCTGGCACAAGTTTACTAACTATGCCCCCCTTTTCCCCAGACTACAACATAATCAGCCAGCTACTCCTTATAAGCAACTTTAAGGCCCTAACAAAGTGTGTTCAGTCTTACTGTGCAATAGTAATAAACATTGCTAGTTTGACCAATGCCAAGGTAGTGGCCCAGTGTCACTAAATAAATATTTAAGTAGTCTCAGAACTTAAATATCTACACAACAAAACGTTAGAAAATATCCCGTGTATATTCACTGTAACAAGCTCAAAACCACATGAGATATTTCACATTGACAGTCCCAAAGAAAAGCAACTACATTAAGCCTTGCTATATACCCAAGACACCTAGGAAGAAAAACAGGTCAAGGTAAACATCACGGTGATGATAGACTAGAAAAGACAGTTCTACAGTCCAAGCATCCTATACAAATCATGTAATCATATATTCACTGTAACATCAAATGAGCTATGCTTTGGTATAGACGGTATACCCTAGAAAACGCAGATAAAAGGTAAACAGTTGTGATGACAAACTAGACAAAAAAGCTACATTTAAGCCTCACTATAATATGAAGACTGTACGACAGACACCCTAGGAAGAAACACAGGTCAAGGTAAACATCACGGTGATGACAGACTAGAAAAGACAGATCTGCAGTCCAAGCATCTTATACAAATCATGAAGTCATTATATATTCACTGCAACCAAGTCCAAAACCAGATTAGAAACTGTTCTAGTTAATAATCACCACATGTTGAACATCTAGATACAGTTACACACATCTTGTCACCATCAATGAATGAGATAGTGCCAGCACAGCTAGTGAATTAATATAAATTTAATATTTAAAAAATTCACTAGTAGCTGTCCTGGCAATATTTCATTCCCCTTGTCACACTAATCTTTCTAAATCTACCTTAATTCCAAAGAATTCTTCCATTAAAAAAATTCCACTTACCTCCAGAAAAATCAGCAGCAGGGCTACTTAAACAAGCTCTCAGCGGCAGAAGAGAACAGGCAGCTAAAGGGCCAGCAAGCAGGGGAACACAACACCACCCAGTTGGCCAGTCCACAGCACTTCTCCTCCAGGGCAAGACTCCAGCAAGAAAGGCAAGCAGCAGGGCTAGGGCAATCCTTCCAGGCAGCAGGGCTAGGCAATCCTTCCAGGCAGCAGGGCTAGGCAATCCTTCCAGGCAGCAGGGCTAACGAACCAGCAATCCACCGAAGACGTCCAAGAAATTTCAGATCTTAAGTTAAGCACCACCTTTTACAGTACAGAGTAGAGTAGAAGGTAAAATTACAAGCTGAAGCGCCGCTTTTTATGCAGTCATTTTCGCAGGCTTTGCGGGGATTTGACTTGCAACTCTACGTGTTGATTGGCTGCTTGCTGCACGAGCCTCGTCTGCAGCAAGCAGCCAATCAATGAGAGTCCAAGATGGGAATGTTTTTTTTAATATATAAGCCTGACATCGCTATTTCTGGACTCCAAGAGCAAGAACCGGAGAACCGGAGTGCCCAAATGATGTCCGGGCACTCCGGAAAAAAAACGGAGGGGTGGCAATGCTACACGTTCCAAGGAAGCCCAGTATCTTACTCCTGCTATGGCTCTGATTCTGGGCCACTGTTACTGACTAGCTTCCCCCTCTCAAGTAGCCACATCGCAAGTCCTAGATAGAGGTGTGGACTCTGACAGAGTTTTCCACTACCTCCTTTCTAATGAGTTTAACTCCATGCCTGGATCTATGTTACAGCATGCAGACAAGGTATTTGCTTAACTTGCAAGGGTAGTCTTTTCCAGAGATGGCATAGGCATTGCATGATAAATCTGTCCCTCCAGCGTATTTTATTTATCTATTGGTGGAGGCTGACCTCCCTGGTCCTGGCATTAGTGGAACTACTTGACTTGTAGAGATGCAGGAAATAAAGGATGATAGGGTCACAAATGTCACATAATGTGAGGCACAGCTCCTTCCTCACAAGTCTATAACATAAGATAGGGTTTTTAGCCTCACCTGGTAGCACATGGTCTTTTGGCCAGTGACCTTCTTCCAGAGGAATGCCTGCCTAACTGCTTAATATGCCTAGTGAGGTACATCCTAAATGGACCATTGTATTCAATAATTGGTCTGTTTAAGGCAGTATAGAGAGGAATGAAGGCTTCTTTTGACCTGGATAATATTCCTTAAACTATTAGTTGTGCTATGCTGAAGGATGTAAGCTAAAGGTGGAAATATGTAGAAGTCTTTACACCCAAAATCACAAATACAGTCTTCAGCTAAGTGCCATGGCATATAATCCTATAAATGTTGCTCAGAAGTATAAAGTATTTCATCTAAACAGTAGGGATTACTACTAACCTTCCACAACCAGTAAACGGTGTCATTTTGCTCATATAATGGGTCCCCTTCAGATGGTCGAACTTTTAAAAGCTCGACTTTCATATGGCCGAGACCATATGATCGAACTTTTAAAAGCTTGACCAGTCTGAATGGGGGTCTCTACAGAGTGTGGAATGGGAAGATTTCCCTTTACTGCAATGTAGTGCAATCTCGGAGTTTGTATATTTAATAGTGGGTGTGTGTGTGTGGGATGCAGGGGGGGCTATCCCCTAGTATCACTGTTTAGTTTTTTTTTTTTTTTTTTTTTTTAATATTTTTTTTCACATTTTTGAACATTCAAATGTTCGATCATGTGGTCTCAATCATATGAAAGTCGAGCATTTGGAGGTTCGATTATGTGAAGTAGACCCATCTATATATATATATCTATATATATATATATATATATATATATATATATATATATATATATATATATACATATATATATAGACCCAGATGCAAAATCTTTAGTCTGAAAGACCTTCTGTATATCAAAATCATGTTCCCTACAGTTCCTTGAGTAATAGTGTAATAAATTAAATCCAAGATAAAAATGACGATTCCACAAATATCAGCAATGTAGAGATATGAAGTAGATGTGGATTTCCAACAGTGTTACCTTTCAATCTCTTAACACAAGAAATCTGAATAAAGCCTAAAATAATAGGGGGATAAAGGTCCAAAATCAGGGACAAATTTTAATTATTGTTCTTATAAACTTAGAAATTTGCTGGCGTAACAGATTTTGCATTTGCATACATTTTCTGAAGGATATTAAATCTGAAAGTCAAATGTCAGCCATTTTGTAACATCACCCCTTAATGATTTGCCAGAATACCACAAACTGTATGAGGAACAGACCAAAAATATGAGGCAAAAATCTGGACATATCTGTGAAGATTTAGACGATTGAAAGGTATGTAAGAAAGCCTGACTGCTATATATTGATTCAGCATTATAAGTCTACAAAGTGTTGACATTTAAGCTAGTATACAACTATTTTAAGAGGGAGGTAGTATTATTCTGCCCTTGTATTGTAGGGAGTTTTATTGCCTTACTTCTGCTATGTAAAACCTCTCACAGTGTAGATGTGTGACTTTGGAGGTAAATGTTACTTACTGAAGTCCTCTCCAAGGACATACAATCACAGTTTAAGTATAAGAAGGGGTACCTTTCTTTCTTTTTTTTATTCTAAACTTTATCTAATATTGGAAATTTAATTCATTCTTGGAGTATCTTCTTAATCCATTTCAAGATTGTAAGGGGCTCCAGATCCCATCCAGGCACTCAGCGGATGGTACGCAGAGGAATTAATCATGGATACCATGCTGTCCTGTTGTAGGATGTACACATTCAGCTAGTCAAACACAAAAACCATGACTAAAGACAATTAGGGAAGAATTCTAATTCACCTATGGCACATATTTGGAATGAGGGAGGACACTAGAATGGCCAGCAAAAACACATGAAAACACAGGGAGGGCATACATAATCTGCAAAGACAGAATGTGTACTAGCCAATAACCAAGTGCTGTAAGGCAATAATGCTTAGAAATGTAGCACTGTGCCTCCTTACTGAGAATTTGAAGAGGTGGTAGTTTTCAAATCAGCATTTTGATTCAGGATCCAGCAGTTTGCAGAAGCAATGGATGCATAACAGAAGGGAATAGTCATAATATACTTGCAATGTGCTGGTAAAACATCAGCACTAAATTAGTATCTGTATGAAAAAAGGAGCATTTCTCTCATATTAAATATTATAGTAAAATACAGTTTTGAACAGGGCAGATAGGCAAACACACTGAAAATGCAGCCATTCTCACACCTTTAAAGCTGAACACATATATGCTAGATACAACAGTTGATTCATTTTGTCTTGTCCTGGTGATTTTAGAAGTAAAATTGAAATCATTTCAATGATATGTCTCTTGAAAAGTCAAGTCTAGGTCAAATGGCCAGTAGAGGTTTACAAAATGCAATGATTTTAAATTGAAATGTACCTATTAATTTTGTTCATCATTCCAAGCATAAACACTGCCATAAACATAAACCTGCACCCCCTCACACCCCTTGCTACTTAAATATATCAACTCTGAGATTGCAGTTAGTGTAGTGAAGTGCAATCTTGGAGTTGATATATTTAAGTAGCCGGGGTGTGGGGGGTGCAGCCACATGTGGGGTGCTGGGGGGCTTGCCGCCCTGCTTATAGTTGCAGGGTAATATGTTTCTGTATGTACATGTGCTGGAAGATAGTAAGTGTTGATATCTTGTGTGTTTTCAATATTATGAGATTCAGTATTTTGAGTATTCAGTATTTTGAACTTTGAAGATTTTCATCTTAGGATTTTGGGTTTCAGGATTTTGAAGTGCTCCCATATATATATATATATATATATATATATATATATATATATATATATATATATATATATATATATATGTGTGTGTAGGTTCATAGGTAGGTACAAGGCTATCTGCCCGAAGGCATTTATAAGCCTAGCTAGAATGTGTTGGCTTTTGCCGCCCCTTTAGAAAAGTTCCCTGTGCCTCTATCCAGCAGAGCCACTGAAGTGATCCCCAGGGTAAACTTTCTGTTTCCCATCCACTCGTCAAGGTTTCTCTTGAAGAGTGTTAGTGAGGAGCTCTGCCTAATGTAGATTGGAATCTTGTTCCAAAGCATGGGAAGTCTCTGGGACAGGAATCTATCCCTCCAGCACATCCTGTTTATTATTGTTGTGGTGAGGTCTAGATCCCTAGAGCGTGTGGCTCGAGAGGATAAGCTTTTCTTTAGGTGGAGTATGTCCATCAGTTCTGAGTTGCACATGTATGTCAGGCAGAGATCACCTCTGAGTAGGCGGTATGTAACTGAGTACAGTTGGAGTTTCTTCATTCGAGCTGCATAGGGCATCTGTTTGAGGCCAGTGATCCTCTTGGTGAGGTACTTCTGTGGTCTTTCCAGCTGTTGCAGGTGTCTTGTAAGATACATCCCAAATGGGGCGTTGTACTCTATGATGGGTCTGATGAGCAATGACCTCTTTTGATCTGGATGCAAACCCTTTTGTGATAAGGTGGGCCACGTAGAAGGATTTTCTAACCACTTTGGCAATGTGATTATCAAAGGAGAGATTACTATCTACTTGGGTCTCCAGATCCCTTATTATGTCTTCTGTATTTAGGGGACTACCACCTATGTGGTAGTTTGTGGGTACTTCGTTTTTTCCAAAGGGGATGACTATGCACTTTTTGGCATTTAGCTTGAGGCCATGATTTTGACACCAGGTATCCGTCTCAGTGAGAGAGGATGTCTGTGTCAGCCGGAGAGTCAGTTTGCAGTCATCTGTGAACTTGGTCAGCCATAGCCCTCCTGTGCATGCCTGTACCTCTGAGAAGTATATGCCATACAGGAGGGGTCCTAGGACTGAGCCCTGGGGAACGCCACTTGTATCCGGTTTAGAGTCAGACCTAGCTCCCACAACTCTTACCATGCAGGTTTTGTCCATGAGCCAGCTGGCAACCCATCTCGTGACATAAGGGTTTATGTTCAGGCTGGTGAGCTTGTCTATAAAACCAGAATGGGGAATGGTGTTGAAGGCCTTTGTGAGGTCTAGGTAGGCTGTGTGTACCAACTTTCCCCCATCTATAGCATTGGTAACTGTCTCAAAGAAGTACACCAGGTTTAGGAGGCATGATCTGCCCTTAACAAAGCCAAATTGGGTAGGGTCCAGTGTTTGGAGGTTCCCAATGTCTCTGTTAATGAGTTCCATGATGATGCGCTCCATAGCCTTGCAGACCAAGCTAGTCAGGCTTATAGGGCGATAGTTCCAGGGGTCTGTTGTGGCTCCACCTTTGTGGAGCGGAATAACCATTGCTGTGTGGCACTCTATGGGTACGTAACCTGTGGAGAGGCTGAGTTTGAACAGTGTGTTTAGGTGTGAGGTTAGTTCGTCTTTGAGCTCATGTAGGACACAGCCTGGGACACCATATGGTCCTATTGATGCTGTGTTTTGGGCTTTAGAGAGGGCTGTTTTAACCTGAGTGTCTGTGATTTCAGGGGCTCTACATTCTTCTGGTATGGTTATGGGCCCTTTTGGGGGTGAGAGGGGGGTGAAGTTTGCGCTGAACCTGTCTGCCAGGATGTTGGCAATATCGGTCGGTTCAGTGTATTTTGTACAATTCTGCACTAACTCCGAGCAGATCTGAGCATTGCCACTTAGATTCTTGACATAGCTAAAGAATGCCTTGTGGTTATCTTTGGAGTCCTTGGCAATTTTTCTTTCGAAACTCGCCTTGGATGATTTTATGAGAGATTGTAGTTTCTTGCTGACACTGATCAGGGATGTCTTCCCTTCTTGGGATTTTACTCTTTTCTGTACTAGTTTCCTCCTTATATTGTATAGCTTGTTTATGGCAGGGGTCCACCAGACTGGTTTCCTTTTCTTGGAGGAGTGAGTCTTGGTTTTGTTTGGGATAGCACGATCCATGCATTCTTGTAGGTGCCTGTAGAAAACATTAGTAAAGGATTTTGCAGCTTGGACAGTGTTATCCTTTAGCATGGGGGCTTTGAAACTTTCCACCTTGGTCTTAAGTAACATAAAGTTTGCTTTTGAAAAGTTTTTCATGGTGGTTTCCTTGTCTGGAGGTGGGGGCAGAATGTGGATATCCAAAGTGATTTGTTTATGGTCAGATCTAACCAGCGAGGGTTGACGTCTGGTGTGGAGCACTGGTCGCCCATGTTGGTGATGTCTAGGTCCAATACGTTGTCACCTCTGGTGGGAGTGTTGAGCAGAGATCCAGGGTGTTTGAGATTATAAATTCTAGGAAATGTTGGGCAAGGGAGTTAGTACTTGAGTAGTTCTCCCAGTTAATGTCTGGGTAATTGAAATCACCCAATATTAGGGTTTTTGGTAGGACCTTTATATTTCCTAGTGTTTCCAGAAATGCAGAATGGGGTTCATGGGACATGGTGGGTGATCTGTAACAACCTACAATTTGAACTGCAGTTTTGCCCATTGTTAGTTGCACGTGGATGATCTCTAAAGCAGCGTGCTGTGACACTAACCTGGAGGTGTGGGTACCCTTGATGAATATGTATACGCCCCTGCCTTTTGTATTTCGGTCCAGGTTCTGTGGCCAAAATGTATGGTATGAGTTGTAGCCTAGTAGTGCTGGGGTGCTCTCTGGAGCCTTAAACCAGGTTTCTGTTACTGCACATATGTCGATTTTCTCCATACTGAGGAGTGCCTCGAGTGTGTGCATTTTGAGGTTTAGACTTCTGGCATTGAGTAGCATTACCCTCAGTTTTTTGTTACTTGTGCTATTTATGGTGGTGGGTTTGTCTTTTGAGCCTTGCCTAAAAAAGGCACTATGGGGTTGGCAAGAGCCTTGGCCAGTATTCAAAAGCCTAAGGGTGACAGGTGCAAGCCATCTCTAGTGATGCAGCATGGCTTGTCGAGCATGTCATCCCAGGCTGACAAACACTGGATCCCCTTTGAATGACACTAGAAACTTAACCAATTGTTGAAATTGATAATTTTTTCTTTATACCGTGGTATCATTCTTGGTGAGGGCAGGATGGTACTCAGGGTCAGGGTCATACCGGCCTGGGCTACATGATCAGAGAGCTCCTCCATGTCTCTTTTCATGTAGTCCAGGGAGGTATGGCTCAGGTCATTCACACCAACATGGACAATGACAGAGTCATATTTGTACTTGTTCTGGAGTGACCTGAGTGCTTGTGTTATGTGGCAGATCCTGGCACCTGACAGACAGCTAACAGTAACCTTCTCCTTATTCAGCCTAGTGAGTGGGATGTCAGTGTGCCTGACTATGGAGTCACCTATTACTAGTATGTTGGGTATGTTATTTTGCCTTAAGGGCTGTGATTGCATGGCACACTGGTTTTGTGAAGTATGTGTTTCATGATTTGTGTTGGGGGTGGTGGAGGTTGCTTGGATGTCTGCACTGGAGGTCTCTGTTGCTTTTGCAGTTTTATTTAGAGCTTCTGAGTATGTTTTCATGTATTTATGTGTGCTTTTTGTCAGTGCTGGTTTAATGGGTCTATGTGAGACTGGTGGTATGATGCAGGTATTTCCCTTCTCCTCTTGACTGTCTGATCCAGCCTTGGGTTGAGAGATCTTAGCCTCCAGTTTGGCTGTATAATTGCATCTCTCACATGTATTAGTGTTTGGCAGTAGGAGGAGGGGGTTGTCTGTGTACATGAGGCAGTTGTAACATTGCCTCAAAATGCCCAGATTCACCAGTTGAACTGGAGAGTACGCCTGAAACTGCCCTATGGACATGCCCGGATAGGTACAGTGAACTGTTTTACTGAATGGCTGGTAAGGTTGAATAGAGAGCCTTGTCCTTCTGTACAGTATAGGAGGGTCTAGTGCTAGGGTTTATAAGTGCTTTCTATGGGTTTTGAGCAAGTGCTGGGCTGAGAAATGAATGGCTTGATTGCTTAAGTTGAAAGTGTGTCTAGTTCCAAGGGACAAATTGAAGAGGAAACTTTGTGGAGCCGGAAATAGTTATACCCTAGCTAACTGGTGCTGCCCGGTGTGCAAAACCGGGCAAATGCGGTATTTATAGCAGGGAAATGAAAGAGATAGAAATTAGCCCAAAATGGCCTATAAACTACTAATTTCTGGGCTGAAACCACTCCTCCAGGGACAGATAGGCTGCTCAAAGCTCCCCTCTCTCACAGATGAACAGACAAACTTCCTTCTATCCAAGTAAGGTATGGGCAAACACAGAGATTTGTAACACAGCCCTGAATTCAGCACTTAACCTGAAAACTGGACTATACTAGCTCAGAAAATAAAGCAGATACAATCAAAAAACATTTTAAATGCACAGAAAAGGATACTTATTGTTATATATCTCAGATCAGAGTTGTAGTCAATGCCCCTAGTAATAAAGTAGGAAGAAACACAAATACAGAAAAAGCAGATGAATAAAATGCAAGTTTATATATATATATATATATATATATATATATATATATATATATATATATATATATATATATATATATATATAAAACAATAGAAAACGAACAAAATGATTTAAACAAGTTACCCAATTAACCAGAAAAAAGCTCAAAACAGACCCCTGCTCCAGCAGTCTTCAATCAGACAAGTTCTAACTGCACACTCCTGCTGCTAGGGTACAGGGGAACCTTCTATATATGGATATATATATATATATATATATATATATATATATATATATATATACATATATATATTTAAGAATTTTTTAAATATACACTTTCTGCATGTATTTCATTTTTGTAAGCAAGTTCTTGGAATATTTAATATTTTTTAATTTATTATATAATCAGCTTAATTATTTGTAGCTGTGCCTATACCCTACTCATATGTAAGTGTGATTGTCTTTTGCATGTGTGTGTGTGTGTGTGTGTGTGTGTGTGTGTGTGTGTGTGTGCGCGTGTCATCAACATCAAAATAGTGCAAGGGGCTGTAACTTAAATCCTAAGTCAATTGAATATTTGTAAAATATGAAGTCAGCATAAGAAAATGTGAAACATTGTTCTAAAAGTCAGATGCAGGATATAAGAGAAAGCTTATAACGCAGTATAAGACTACTGAAATCTGTACTTGCATACATGTGGCACTTTTTATTTTTACTGCAGTGGTTTGTCATGGTTGTACTCCACTGCCACTGTAAGCTGACTCATTCTTACAATTATCATACCACATTTTCAAGGCTGAGATTTCCTGCCCTGTCACATTACATTACTCATTATGAGTCACAACACAGGTATTGTAGACTGGGTTTTTTTCTTTACAAGGAAACTTGGTTTGGCTAGTTAACATAGTCTGCAAACTAAAGAAGTGCAGTGCGCTGCAGAGTAACAGTGTACAGCTGGTATAAATGAAACAAAAAGTGCAGTACTCTGAGAACCACTGGGTGGCACTGTTACTACAGAACTGAAATGTTGCAGGCTAGAGTCATTAAAAACCTTCAGGGTCCTCAAATCCTTCATTGGTCACTCTACCATATGCACTAGGTAATGTGTTAATACTGACTGAAATACCAAGTTTGGTGTTGCCTGTGTAAATGCGTATGAAATTTCATCTTAAAGTAGTAGTAATATGAAAAACAAAGACAGGGATATGGATGGTGAATATGAAGGACAGAGAGAGCAATGTTTACCATGCAGGACTACTTCTTACATTACCAAATGTGTGTAAAAGTTGCTTGGAAGTGATAATATTGGCATGATCTTTGGAACATTACTAATATATGCTTTAACTGGGTAGATATTACAGGGATATTCATTTCTGGTCAGAAAGTGGGTAGTAATTACATTGGTTTTGTGTGAGGAAAATATGGGCATTTTTGTCAGAAATCCTGTAGCAGTATAGAATTTTTTGTTCACAACTAAGAAACAGCAGAGCTGCTTTTCTGTCCATATTGACACAATTCTGTCTATTGCATATTTAATTTTTGTCAAGAGACACTGTTAAAGTTGGTAAAAGTTCTATCATTACTACACCCTACATAACCGCAAAATAAATGCTTATACAAATCAGTCTAAAAAAAATCACATCTTGTGCTGATGCGTTGAAGTAATTTATGAGGTAGTGTTGTGCGATCTATTTACTAGATTAATAAGGCAGCTGTTACATTAATCTTGTAAGATGGCATATTCATTTCCTTTAAACCAGTGAATGACCTAGTCTCAGTTTAGTACACACGATGGAGGACAAGCAAATACTTTGAGGCAGTAACATATATAAGAACATTGAGGTTACTAGATGACATCTGAACCTGTCTTGGCAGAAAATACCCCTAGGAATGAATGTGCAAAAATCTATTCTACTGCAAATGCAATTTAAGGGAGCTGTGAAGGATCCTCTGGAAAAAAAACATATAAATAGGCAAGCTACAGAAAAGTTCACATGTACTGCTTTATATCACAAAATGCTATAAACAAACAAAAAAAAATCAGTAAACATATCTCTCAACCTTCCATCAACTAGGAAGGTCTCAGTAAACTGAACATATGAGCACAGTTTACCATCCCTTAGAATGAGAACTGTCATCTTACTGGTGAAATACAGGTGGTTTCTTTTACAGTTTAGAGATAAGGAAATTATTTTAATTCTTAAGAATAATGGAAACAGTACATTTGACTAGCTAATAAAAATTAAGATAAGCCAGACACCAAAGAAGATTTTGATTTACACGACATCCACAAGATGTTTCCACTATGAATCATTGCACATCAACTCAGTGACATCACAGACAGCTGAACAAAAACACAGCAGGGAAGGAAGACAACATTGATCCCAGTGGTCAAACACAACTCAAGTGATGGGATGGCTGTTTCGTCTGTTAATTCCCACCATCTGTAAACATCTACCTTTTAGAGAATCTGAGCACACTCCTGCAACACTTTGCTGAAGCAGGTCGTTTGAAGGATGCTACAGGGCTGCTGTACATGCATAACAGCAGCTACAGAATGGATGGAACCAAGTGCAATACCATCTGTCTTTGATCAGTGTCTTTATATACAGGTCCATGCAGATGCTACAGTCTGGAAGACATAACAAGGGCTTCCACTATTACAAACATACTGCCATGTTGTACAGAGCTGTACCATATGTAACTGCACAGGAAAGCCCTGACCAGGTGGACAATACAAAACTTGTGGAGCAGTTCAGTGTACAGCTACCAGAGTAATACATGGCAGTATGCAGTAGTAATGCTGTGTCTTTGCACAAGTGGTTATGTGTACTGGTGAAAAAAACAACAGCTAACTGTTGCAGAAGTCTTAGTGAATGTGCAACTGTGTCCTTGTTGGTGGCATGGTGTGTGTGGCTGTTATCGTTAAGCACATGTATACTGTGCTACTGCCACTTTACTATTCTACAGTGGTGTGCCTGCATCTGTGTTGGAGCCTTTAGTGGGTATAGTAACCAAATGCTATATACATGTTACTGATTTGTAGTGTCATTTGGCCAGTGTTAGAGCTGTATGTCATTATCTCTCTGTTGTATTTATTGCTGTATTACTGTCCACATAGATACTGCAGTCTTACACAAGCTCCTTGCCTTAGCCATATGTTGACAGATATAGGTGGTATACATTTACACTGGATTTCTACAGTATTATGGGTAGTAGGCAAACATATGCCATAGGGAGTTAATGGAGTGCATTGAATGTGTACATATTGTACTCCCTTCTGTAGCATTCCTCTTTATTTGCATGAGCACAGCTTGCTATCTTATTTTTTCCTATCATGATATGTCTGACTAACTGCTTGTGCTAGCCATTCTGATGTGTTGGCTCTTTGTTATTTATTGCTCTGTGCTGTGGAATGTCATGCCCCTCCCTCTTGCACCAAAAAAAAAAATAGTCCACCCTGAGTATGCAGTCAGATGCCAGCTACATGCCCCCTCCATCCTGCCCTAGCTGTTCACTAGAAGAGCAAAATAAAAGGTCCACTCCAATGTACTATCACTCTCAGTAGGGAATCAATCTGAGAAGACCTCAAGTCACCAAGGACAGGGAAGCAGTCGAAGCAGAAGTCTGAGTGCCAAAGTATGTAGACTCCTAACACCACAAAATTCAAATAGTTTAAAACAATTCAAAACAACTAGCTCAACAGGCTTTTGCCAAAGTTTCTTCAGGTTTTCAAAATTAATCCAATATTAAAGTATGAGCCAGCAGACTATGGCAAACTGTTTTATTACCAGAATTTCATGTCAAACATGAAAAATAGAGACAAAAACAGACCTGTTTCGGCTATAAAGTTGACATGCCTTCATCAGTGTTATACAAAACATACCTTTAATAGCCCCATTTTATAATAGACATGTAAATAATCTGAAAAATCATTCACTCACAAATGCTCATTAAGTCCCGGTGAAAAAAGCCCACCCAATTTAATGATCCATTTCTTTTCTTTAGAATTCAATATAGTATGCCGTCCGGCTTTATTCATCCTGTTGCCCATAATTTTATCAATCACAATGAATCTAAAGGAAGCATTCTCTTGTATCGTAGTATGTTTGTAGACAGCATTGCTGGTCTTTTTGGTTCTTATATCACTAAAATGTTCTGAAATGCGTAGCTTTAAAGGTCTAGACATTTGGCCTACGTAAAAAGCAGAACAAGTACGTGTTGCGAGGTAGATGACCCAATCCCTGCCACAATTTGAAAAGAACCCAATATTGTATATATTACCAGTGTTGTTGCTGATGAATTCTTTACATTTGGTCACACTCCTGCAAAGGGTACAATGACCACAAGGGACGCACCCCACAAGAGAGTCTCCAGTCAAAGTTTTTTGGGTAGAGTCCAATTTGGACCTACCACTGTGTTTGTAATGACTAAGCTGAGAGCCTATGTTCCTGCCCCTCTGAAATGAAAAAAAACACACCTGTCCTGTAGGAAGGTTGAGAGGTTAGAATCCGCAAGTAGTATATTCCAGTGCCTCTGTACACTATTCAATAAAAAGTCAGTATTTCTACCATAAGTAGTTACTAATCGAATCAATGATTGATTACCTGGTTTCCTCTGTTTCTACTGTAAAAGATCCTTCCTTTTGGGTGTAGAAACCCAATTCCTAGCACTGAGGATATTGCCCATTTTCATAGGTTAATAGGTTCATAGATTAGTACTAGGCTAACTGCCTTTGTGGGTCATTTTTAAGCCTAGCCAATTACCCCATGTGAGAATCAAACCCTGCACCTTTGGTTTATAAGGCAAATACCTTAATCATTATGCCAACCTCCCACCCTTTTCAAACTCGCATACCTACTGCTCAAAGGCAGAAGTCCTACCACTAGACCAAACAGGCACTTTTTTATAGCCCCTCTCCCTGAATCTAGTAGTTAGGGCATACTTGAAGTATTCATAGGTTCCTGGATGTGAACATATGCATTTCATCCTTAGGAATTGGGATTTTGGAATATTCCTGCAGCTATGTGGTGGGTGAAAGCTGGAAGCATGGAGAAGAGAATTGTATTGTGGGTATTTTCGATAGACCTCCAAGTCTAAAGTGTGGTCAGCATTCTTGGTAATCAGGACATCCAAATAGGTGATTTGTTGAGAACTATAATTCACTGTAAATTGGATGCCCCATTTGTTGTCATTAAGGTACCCCACAAACTCCATTAGATATTCCTCATCAGATCTCCATACCATCCAACAATCATCAAGGAACCTTCTCCAAATGTCAGTCTCATGCAGATAGATGTTATGTGTATTGTCATATATCAAGAACTCCTCCACAAATGCCATAAATAGGTCAGCATAAATGAGGGCAAAAGATGCCCCCATTGCTGTACCCTGGACTTGCCAGTAGCATTTGTCCTGACAGAAAAAGGCGTTCTTGGTCAGCACATGTTCCACAAGGCAAATAAGGAAAGTATTAAGGCCTGGAGGATAGAGTTCTGATTTATAGAGCCAATATTCTAGGACCTCTAGTCCCGCCTGTGTGGAATATTAGTATAAAGTGCCGAGACATCCAGAGTGCATAGTAGCCATTCCGGTTCTAGTTGCATGTCTGAAACAATTTGATGAAATTCTGTGGTGTCTTGAATTCTTGAACGTACCCACCTAAGTAAGGGTTGTAGGTATTGCAGCAGGTTTTGGGAAAAGGGTTCTGTAATTGAGCCCCTGCTTGAAACAATGGGCCTGCCAGGTGGACTGTTCAGATCCTTGTGTATTTTTGGAAGGAAGTATATGTATTGACTCATGGGATCTGAAACAATCAAATGATGTAAAGTGTTATTTGAAATGATACCGTCCTCTTTAGCTGTCCACAAGAACTGATCAATCTGTTTCTTAAACCTGAAAGTAGGATCTAATGGCATACAGGTGTAATAACACCTATCGCTAAGCTGTCTGATTGCTTCCGCATTGTATTGTGTCCAATTCATTACAACCACAGCCCCACCCTTATCTGCAGGCAAGATAACCAATTCCTTGTTGTTAACCAATTCTTGTAAAGCTTCAGTTTCAATCTTTGAGAGATTATTAGCTTTACACTGGAATTCCCTAGAATGGAAGTGTAAATCCTTTAGGATGGAAGTTTGAAACATTTGTACGTTGGGATGCATAGGTGGTGTAAACATGGATTTATGATATTTGAAACCCCCATCATATTGAGGGTTATCAGATGTTTGAAAAAATAACCTTAAGTTAAGCAGTCTACAAAAGGATATAATATCCTGTGCAAGATTATTTTCAGAGACAAAGAAGCCAGGTATAAAGTTCAAACCTTTGTTCAATATTTTTATTTGAGTGTTTGACAGAGGAACTGTAGAAATGTTCAATACATTATTACTGGTAATCATTTCTGAATTATCAATTTCAGTAATCCCTCCATATTTTCCACTCTTGGAATGTTTCCTCCCTCCCCTCCTCTGCCTCGGTCTAAAGGGGTTGGTGTATTACTTCTTTTAGACAGTGGGGAGTCTGGGGCGTGCTGTGTGTCAGGGTCAGTCACTGATGAGGAATGTTCCCCAGATGTATCATAACTGAATGGGGTTGTTCTTTTAAGAATCAACCTGGGTCTCTTTTGTTTCACCAACTTTCTACCATCATTTTCAAACCTAACTTGTTTGTTATTGTTACTAAACTGGGTACCCCTATCATAATCGCCTAAATCCCTCTGAAATGTCCTCATTTTCTTGGCCTTAAGCTGTTGTTCAAGATTAAAAAAGTCCTTACTGAGTTTATTAAGGCATATGTCATACAATGGCAAACCTTCAAAAGTCTTAGTTTCCTCACACAGTCTGGTTACATCAGCTGTGTCCTCTATAATGCGGTCATAATAGGAGGACAAAACACCCACAAACCCCATGGATGCATGTTGCTGGGCCACTGCCCACTGTTCAGCTAATTCAGTGTCCATCTTACTCACCAGAGGTTGTATACGTACCCTGAGTCCCCTTGGTGCTATGCACTTAGTTAAATATGCTTTAAGCAATTTGGAGTGCCACACATTGGTCTGTAAGGACCTCATATGTTTCATTAAATTTTGAAAGTGGGCTTCACAAGTATCCTCCGATGACAAAGGATTCTAACTGTTATTTGGGTTATTATTTTGGCCCAAACCAAACACCCCCAGATCATCCCGCTCTGCTGATAACCCCTTTAGTATGCTTGTCAAATCCATGGGGAATAGATGGTTCAAACCAATTGTCTATATGTAAATACTATATGTATAAATGATCCTATACGTTAATAAACCAGTAAACACTTTAGATAAATATAAGTATAAGGGTATATAACACCAAGGAGTATAGAAATTACCTGAAACCAAGGATATACTGGCATCTAAAAAATATGTAAATCAATAGCAATAGCAATCACAATATGTAGGCAAGGGCCCAATATATGGTATTAGTCACTAAATATTAGAAGGCACATAGAGCCAGACCTATTCAAGGTCCTCAGGTCCCAATATTATGGTTATTCAGACCTGTTTCAAAAGATATATAAAAAAAGAAATATATATATATATATATATATATATATATATATATATATATATAAAACATTTTTAGAAATCACAGCAATGCTACATTTGTTTGCATCAAATGCACAAACCTTCTATGATAAATTCCAAAAACTCAGAAATAGACAATAATAACCCTTGCTATTTAGACCTTGAACAGGAAACCATAACCAAATAAGTTTCATTTCAAGTCCATTTTCATATGATTCAAACTGCTTGAACGAACAATAATAGCCTTTCATGCTAACATATATAAGGCCATTGACTCAACTCTGAATAGCTACTGTAAAATGCAGTGAGACCAACAAATCATGGATTCAAGTAATAACCCCCTTAGTGTTAAACATATCAACAACCATGGATCAATTTATTATATATACAGAAAACATATTACATCCATCAAAACCCCCAAATATAAATCAGATGCTTCCCTTCAAATGTTGAGAGAGTATATGTTGGATTCCATAATACCTATAGATCAGTGGGTTAAAAGTTGGTTGTCGGTATCACCAGACCCCTGAATATTGACCATATCTTCCCACAATATAAAGAGCAGATCCTGTAGGTTCCTAGATTGGGTGGAACAACTCTATTGAGCAGACCAACCTATCCAAAAAATATCCCTTCAATATTCGTCCCTATCTAGTGGCACAAACATTAATATTCTGACAATAAAATAACCCAGCAATCATGTAAAATAGTGACATTTCCCCATCCAGATGTATACAACCAAACAATGCCCCCTAGTAATCTGATATTAAACATACATGTATAAATAACATGTTATTCCTGCTGACATTCCAATAGCAGTAATTCCAACCTCAAATTGGGCCAAAAATCCTTGTTAGTATAACATTAATCCTGATGCACATATCAAAACATATAATTGAAGGTATTCACATTCCAGTCTGTGTTAGTAATATCAGTTATATCCAAATATGTAAGTACAGCATGTCAAGCATCTGCCTAGAGTGATATACCCTTCAGAAAATATATCATTTTTACAAAACACAACATTAGAAAACATAACACAGGATAAGTCTAGTCTGCAAAGCTATGGAGAGGATCATAATGGAGCTCATAAACAAAGATATAGGGGACTTGCAGACATTGGACCCGCAGATCATGCCAACAGTCACCAAGGCCATTGATGAAAAGGCAGTCCATACAGCCTACCTTGACCACCAGCTTAAATGTAAACCTATATGTCACAAGATGACAGAACCCACAGGGTTAGAGTTGCTGATTGTTTGGCATCTACGTACAGGCCAACATGGGAGGACTTTATCAGACACAGATATCCTTCAGAAGGGACTCACAGAAACAGATAGCTGGTGCCAGAGCCATGGCCTGAAGTTAAACGCAAAAATGTATAGTCATAAAACAAGATAACCCCAAGCTACCATATAGGTGGCAATCCACTACAGAAGAGGTTATCAGGGACCTGGGGACCCAGGTTGACAGTGGCCTTTCTTTTGACACTCACATTGCTAAAGTGGTTAGAAAGACCTTCTACATTGCCCACCTGATCATGAAGGGATTCACAGGTCATTGTTTATCAGACCAATGATCGAGTACAATGCCCCATTTGGGATGTATCTCAGCAGCAATTGGAGAGACCCCAAAAGTTCCTCACCAAAAGGATAAAGGGACTCCAAAATCTGTCATATGCTGCCAGATTGAAGAAACTCCAGCTCTATTCAGTTGCATGTGACATGTGCCTGACATACAAGGCCATGTCCAACCCGCAATTAATGGACATGCTCCACCTCAAAAATCCAAATCCACCAAAACCACTAGAGCAAGCAACTTAAACCTTAGCACGGATATAAATAGGACGTGCTGGAGGGATAGATTTATCACTCAGAGACTCCCTATGCTGTGGAATAAAATCCCGGTCCATGTGAGGCAGAGCACCTCGCTGGCTCTGTTCAAGAGAAATCTTGACCTGTGGATGGGAGATCGTAGGTTTATCCCGGGAATCATCTCTGTGTCACTGCTGGACAGAGGCACAACAAACTAATGGGCACAGTATTTTTTCATATAAGGGGTGGCGTAAGCCACAAAAATTTGGGCTAGGCTTATAAATGCCTTAGGCCAGATAGCCTAGTATAAACCTATGAACCTATAATATAAATAAAATGTGAGCATAATAAACAATTTTAGAGTCCAGAGACAGCTAATCGCTGTTAAATTTCAAGAGTAACGATCGTTGTGGTATTAGTTATTCAGCCAGGAAGGCACTATTTTGTTTACACTCGCCAAAATAGTTAGATGCAGTTTCAAAATTACATTTAGACGAACATACTTTCCCAAACATACACAGCAACAATCAAATATACCTGCTAACCATTCAAGTTTGATTAATGAATAAGCCCACCAAAAAGGACCGCTCAGCGGTTCAAAAATAGCAATACCCCGGCTATTCGCATGTCCGTTTAAGCCACAAAATGTTTACAAAGCATACTACCAAACATTACACCTGTGTTAAGCATCTAATCGAATAAAAGAACTGAAAAGCAATCCTGGATTCAAACAGCCACAGTTCTTGTAGCCCCCGAACACTGTAGTCAACAACTGTGTCCTTGCTAGGCCTCTTCCTACTGTAAAACAACACACTGCTTCCACAACTCCCAAATAAAATCATATAATTTGTTGAGTAGTGGATTCAAACCGCCACAGTTCTTGTAGCCCTCAAACACTGTAGTTAATGGCTGCGTCCTTGCTAGTCCTCTTCCTACTGTAAAATGACACACTGCTTCCACATCTCCCAAAGAGAGTAATATAATTTATTGAGTAGTGCAAAAACAAGGTTGGAAAGCCCCAGTCAATAGCAGTCCATGCGAGATTAATGTAATGCTCAATATTTTGTGTACTCAGCAATCCTAGATTGTAATACATACCTCCTGAGTATTCCTACCGAGTCCTTTGAAGTAGAAAAATAGAATTACCACTAATACGTCGGTCAGGAACCAAAGGATAAAGTTCCAAAAATATATATAATGGCTCCCCAGATCCAAAATGATACAGGAAAAAAAGAAAAAAAAATCCTGTTAAATAAGCAAAGAGTTAAATCCCAATGTGACTTCAACAGACACCTCTGGCACCAACACACAGCATGCCATAGACCAACAGCAAGGGAAAACAGTCAGGAACAGCAAAAGAGTCCCTGCACATACGGCAACTGCACGGACCCAAAAAGTAGCAATCCAATATTAAAGTATGAGCTAAGCAGACTATGGAAAACTGTTTTATTACCAGAATTTTATGTCAAACATGAAAATAGAGACAAAAACAGACCAGTTTCGGCTATAAAGTTGACATGTCTTCATCAGTGTTATACAAAACATAACTTCAATAGCCCCATTTTATAATAGACATGTAAATAATCTGAAAAATCATTCACTTACAAATGCTCATTAAGCCCCAGTGGAAAAAGCTCACCCAATTTAATGATCTATTTCTTTTCTTTAGAATTCAATATTGTATGCCATCTGGCTTTATTCATCCTGTTACCCATAATTTTATCAATCACAATGAATCTAAAGGAAGCATTCTTGTGTATCGTAGTATGTTTTTAGAGAGCATTGCTGGTCTTTTTGGTTCTTAAATCAATAAAATGTTCTGAAATGCGTAGCCATAAAGGTCTAGACGTTTGGCCTACGTAAAAAGCGGAACAGGTACATGTTGCGAGGTAGATGACCCAGTCCGTGGCTTTTTCCAGGGACTTAATGAGCATTTCTGAGTGACCAGTGATTTTTCAGATTATTTACATGTTTATTATAAAATGGGGCTATTGAAGTTATGTTTTGTATAACACTGATGAAGGCTATGTCAACTTTATAGCTGAAACCGGTCTATTTTTGTCTCTATTTTTTCATGTTTGACATGAAATTCTGGTAATAAAACAGTTTGCCATAGTCTGCTGGCTCATACTTTAATATTGGATTGCTACTTTTTGGGGCCGTGCAGTTGCCGTACGTGCAGGGACTCTTTTGCTGTTTCAAAATTAATCATCAAAATAGAAATAGAGTTAAATACATACAAAAAGTCACATGCTATTCAAAGATTAAAGCATACTGCCTGAAATTAATTAAAGCAATATACAATAAAAACATGACCATAATACATAAAAAATATTGAACCACAATTCATAATATATAAAGTTCATAAAGCATATATAAAAATACATGTAAATATAAATCAATCAGCCACAAATTAATTTATCAAACATCCATAAAACCATACCACAGCTGCTGCCTACTTTTTAATATTGGTTTTAAACTAGCTGCATCATTCAATCCTGGACGCACATCAGATTATAAAGTCATGATTCACCTATATTCTGCACATTCCTTTCTAATGCATATGCCTCCATCTCTCTAGTTTATCAAAATCACTTCAAGCTCCATAAACTATCTGTCTCTGATATATACCTG
The DNA here is from genome assembly GCF_019279795.1 of Protopterus annectens. NCBI lineage: Eukaryota > Metazoa > Chordata > Ceratodontiformes > Protopteridae > Protopterus > Protopterus annectens. The sequence goes on along the minus strand of NC_056729.1, from coordinate 358,961,723 downwards.
TATAATGCATTACTATTTACTTGGTGCTTTATGTTGGAAAGGTGTTCACAGACAAGCTCTTTGAGCTTTCTATTTGTCTTCCTGACATAAAATACCACACATGCTTGGCAAAAAGCTATGTGTACTATTTTGCTACAGTCACAATCTACATAGCTATTGCATTTATGTACTCTACCAGTGACCAGATGATTGAAATTGTTAGTGCATAAGAGATGTTTACAAAATTTATAATTTCCGCATAGGTCCATTTCCTCTGACAATATCTAATATTAATTAGAACATCCTGCTCCTTATAACATAAAAGTTGTTTTAAATTAAAACAAAACTAATTAAAAGTATATAAATGCAATAGTTATGTAGATTGACTCTATCAATATGAGTTGGGGTCAGTTTGGGGTCAGTAAAGAGTGTTCATTATGCCCCAGGAGCAGCTTTTGGTCAGCTGCAGGGTAAAAAAAAAAAAAGAGAATCATCACTGGCATAAACTTAGAAACAGGAGTCACAGTAAATTCCTGTTGAAATCGGATATTGGGGAGTTCAACTTTGCTGAGATGGATTTTGCATGTTGGTTTCTTAGGGATTCATGAATGAATGAGCAGTAGAACAACCTGCCAAGTATCATTGAATAATGCCTAGCTATAAAATCGTGGGACAAAATATTGAGATTGCCAGTGAAAAATCAGACAATTGTCATATAAGAAATTTTATTTACCAGATTGCACATGTGCGTGCACGCGCGCGCGCGCACACACACACACACACACACACACACACACACACACACACACACACACACACACACACACACATAAAACACTGGCAGCTGCATAAATTCAAAAGGTTGAACACCTGACTTTAATCTGTTTACATTTTAAAATACTACTTGGAAAGTAGTTTCATACAATAAATGCAAAATCACATTAACACTAATACATGAGTATGGCCATATTGATGAAATAACTGCATGCCTTAAAACAACAGACAGGGAGGGAGAGAGAGAGAGAGAGAGAGAGAGAGAGAGAGAGAGAGAGAGACAGAGAGAGAAAGAGCCTGATTTTTGGTCACTTTCTTTGTGGGTTTTCTGAAGGTATTCCACTTTTCAATGCTTCCAAAAACCTACAGCTTGCTAGTCTAGGCTGCCTGCATTGCATTCAGTTTTGACATCGTGTCCCTGTCCATGCCAGAAATGGCTCAAGATGACTCGTATACCTGGCTAAGAGATTATTTTAAAAACTGGGTAGAGGCTGGAATAACATTGCTTGTAAACACTTTTCAAGTATCTTTCTCTTTGTTTTTCAAGGTCTAAGATACTGGAGGGTTAAGGAATTGTCCAGGTAGAAGTGGGGACCCACCCCATAATCATTATTTGCATAAAAATAAAGAAAAACAGCAACAAAGAAAAGTGTGCTTTCTTATGTTTAGGACTGACACTTTCAAGAAGAAATGCAGAACGAGTAGTTTAAATTCTGAGCGGTCATTTTTATTTTTTTTGCTTTGGGAACAAGATTATGACAGAATGAGGGTGGGAAGCTCAATAACTGCAGAAACACACACACACACACACACACACACACACACACTACACACACACACACACACACACACACACACACACACACACACACACACACACACACACACACACACACACACACACACACACACACTGAGTGAAGTCCAAGAATTTTCCATTTCAACACAAACAACTGAGAAACTTTGGTAGAAAAGAATAATAAAGGGTGATCTAACTGCATGTGATACCTAGTAATCCTAGAAGTTTCTGGCATGACAACACTAATCTACTTGGTTGATCTTGGATTAATAACAGTCCTCCATAATTTATTTTTATTTATTTATTTCTATTTATTTGTTTCTGTTTGTTAACAGGTATTGCCTGTCTGATCAAAAGCCCATTTTTAGCAGAAGCCTGAGTCAGGTCATACCTCTCAACCTCTTAGTGCAAGAAATCTAGACAAAGCCTAAAAAATGGGGGGAGGGGCAAAAGCTCAAAAATAGATAGAGACACATTTTAGATATTGCTCTTATAAACTTAGGAAATTGCTGGAATAACAGGATTTGTATTAGCAAATGTTTTCTGAAGAATATGAAGTCTGAAACTCAAACGTATATAATTATTTAGTGACTTCAATCCTCGGTGACTAGCCAGAAAACCACAAATTTTATGATAAACAGACCCAATATATGATGTAAAAATCTTTACATTCTGTGAAAATCTGGACAGTTAAGAGGTTTGGCCTGAGTAGAAAGGTTCTGATAGAAATACCAGGTAAGATATTGTATAATTCAGAATAAGTTTAGCACATATTTAAATAAAGCAAAGTTGTTATTTCGCAAAATAGAATATAGCAGTGGAGGTAAACAGATTCTGTAGTATTTCACTGTGAGATCATATCACATAAGGTAAGAAGGATAAGCCAAAAGGTTTGTTATGTTGTTAGTTGCGGTAGTGAGTGTTTAGTATGGGTGGTGAATTTTAGGATGAAGGACATTAGGAAAAGAGGGTAGGAATAGTAAGATGAAAGCTACGGGATGGGGCTGTCAGGGATACAAATCAATAAAGGAAAACTGGTTAACTGAAAAGGAAAGGAGGGCATTTCAGGTACAGGACATAGCTGGAAGTTAGAACATTTTTGAGGTTTTCAAGGAATGAAGAGTGGTTGTGTTCTTGTCTCAGGTGAGAAGGGATCGAGTTCTATAATTTAGTAACATAGATACTATATAATGATTAATCATGTCCATTGTTTTATTTAGATACTTGTAAGAGGTTAGGAAATTGTGATCTGAGGTTCCTTGTGGGGATATATTTTTTGTGATGTGTAACAGTGGTAAACAGATATTTGGCCTGGGAAGTATTTTTGTGTAGTATTAAGCTGGTTAAGAGTAAGCAGATGTGGTAGCACTAACTGTGGCAGGGCAAAGGGTGCAACGTTAGGGGTCTTGATTGGCCAACTGATCCTGATCTCTCTTTTTAGTGCATACCAGCTTTTAAAAGTCAACATTGCATTTGCAGTCAAACCTGAGCACTGTAGTGCTCTGTGTGTGGTCTAAACTGTAGCACTCCATGCATGTTATAAACTGCAGCAACTGTTTTGCTATATTTGTAGAAAGACGTTTACTACAGTTTAAAAAAAAAAAGATTTGTTTGTTTATTTTCTTTTTTAATTAAATTCTGAGGAGGGAGTGTCAGGAGCAGGGTTCAGAAATTGGAAATGATTGGCTCCTGCATTCCAGATTTCCCAGGTACCTGATCATGGACCTTTTTTCTTTTTTTAAGTGTTCCTCAGCAGAGGAGAAGTGGGGGTTGGATGCAGAAGCAGGAGCACAAGCTATCAAATTATGGACCTTTTTATTTATTTATTTTTTGCTCCTCAATAATGTTTTGGGGTACATATCGAGGAATGGCTCTGGGCGCTAAATCAGCTAGCTACACCTCTGGCACAAGGCGTTTTATTTTTTGAAGGGCTTGGCAGTGATGGATTTTGTTAGGAGCATTTGTAGCATACTTAGCTACTTTATTGTATGTTAGCTTATGTTTATGTATTTGGGTTTTGGGAATGTTGGTAAAAATGAAAGAGGAGTACAGAAAGGTACATATGAGGAGTGTTTGGGCTGTATAAAACTAAGTTGTTTTAGTTAAGTAAAGTTTAATTTAAAAAAAAAAAACATACCAGTTTTTTGTGAGTTTTGGGAGTGACATAATCAATATATTTATCACTCATTAGACCTTCATTATATACATTGTTCCTTTGGTATGCACCTAACTAGGCACATCCAACGATTAAACATCCACAGTGGTTCCCCTCTAAAATAATGCAGGGGATAAATAACATGCCCTATGCAGACTACCTGAATGCCCTCTCACTGTAGTCTGTCTCAAACAGGCTGTTGAGGCGATATCTATGTGGGCATAGAAGGAAACTTCGGACCCCACTCTGATAGACCTTCTGCATATCCACAAAACAAAATACACCAGACTTGCCTGTTCCAAAGACTTAAACCTTGTCTGTCATATAAATAGGACCTGCTGGAGAGACAGGTACCTATCTCAGAGACTACCGCTTCTCTGGAACAGGCTCAACAATCACTTGAAGTGGAGTTTCTCCCTAATCCAATTCAGGTGTAACTTGGACATCTGGATGTGGAACCAGAAGTTCACCCCTGACTTGGCACTGATGTCACTAATGGAAACAGGCAGCCTGTAAATTTTTCATCTCTCAAGCCCCTGCTTACATTACCAAGGGTACCAGAACTTGCTAGAGATTTGGGATACATGGATAGGCTTAAAAAGGCTTCAGTGGTTGTTAGCCTAGTACATACCAATGAACCTATAAACCCATGAATGTGGAGTCTGTATTAATTGACAGTTCCAAGACATTTGCCATAGGAAACATGTTCAAAAGGTATATTTTTTGAGTAAATTTTTAGTTCTCCTGGTGACAGTAGATTTATTTTATTGAGATAGAAAAGTAATTGTGAGTGACCTTAATGTAGTGGAGGCTTGTCTGAGTAAAATTCTGCAAAAGGTTGAAGGAGTTGGCTGAACAGATGAGGCTAGAATTGACTATATATTGATTGCAATAGTCTTGGATTAGATATGTTTGTGTACATTGTTAATGACAATACTAAAAAGGATTGTACTGGGTATAAAACATTAAGGTACTGCTATGTTTGTACGAGAAAGTCAGAGAAGGGGTCTGACAATTTAACTGCTTGAGCTTGATTAGAAAGACAGTTGTAAAACCATTTTAAAGTATTGCTACTAAGTTGTATATTAGTCAGACTATGAAGAAACTTGTGTAGTTTTAAATGCCTTGGAGATATGAAGAAACATAGAAGTATGGAGCCCATGAGCTTTATTAAGGTCAGGTGTATTTAGGCATGATAAAAGTGCTGTCTACATTGCTGTATCCAGATTAGAAACCATGTTGGGTGGAGACTAATTGATCGCTTGTTGTATGATGGCATAGTGGCTGCTTTTGGGTAGAATTCCCAGGTGTTTTGGAGAGGATCAGTAGAGCAGACATTGGTTGGAAATTGGAGGGGTTGGTTATGTTTCTACCTTTGTGGATAAGTGTTATGTAGGATTCTTCACAATGAATGGAGATACAGAGTTTGGAGATGGACCTGTTTATGAGAAATACAACTGAATAGGCTATAGTTTTGGCAGCAGTTAGAAAGTATTATTGAGGAAATGGTTTTAGAGCTAGACAGGTAGATTATGTTGATAGAGTTAGGAATCAGATCCAGATGGAGTGTTCTTGGGATTAGAAAGAGTAGTTTAACTATACTGTTGTGATACAGAGGCAGCTGCTCCTATAAAGTGCTTGTTAAAGATAGTTGCAATAATTTTGTCTGATTTATTGGGAAGCAGTCTGTGTGTGGTTTTATGACCAAGCTTTACAAGTATATTGATGCGTGTCTGCTACTTTATGGGTTTTATGTTTATGTTTGGAAAGCAGCTGGGTGAAGTAGGATTGTTGTCTGTGTGACTGCATATTTAACTTTGTTCCTAACAATATTATAAATCTGTCTCAGTTGGTTTGCTTGCACTATTTACCTTTGTTTCTAAGCTTTGTTTCTAGCTGTTATCATTAGTGGAAGTTCTGTTGCCATCCAATGGCAGTTGAATTTTCAACTTTTTATGAGTAGGGGCAATGGCATTCAGTACTGTTAAAAATGTGCAGCTAAAGTAACTAACAGCTTCTAGAGGAAGGTTTCTAAGAGTGGCCAGTTACAATGCTTGACCAGGGAATTGAATGCATACTTGCTGAAATTTGCCTTACATCACAACCCACTGAAGATTATGCTTTTGATAACTTTTTGTTGATGCTGTATTAGAAAGCTGGGGTGATGGTCATTATGGGAGTCAGGTAGCATGCCAGAAGCTAAAATATAGGTGGTCTTGTTATATGAGATGCACTCAAGTATGCTTTTTACCCTGTAGATTTGTCAAACTAGGTAACATTGGTTATTATTATCTGAGACCAAAGAAATTGATGTTTGGAGTGTCTTGTGGGTTTGACTGCTGATATTGATGTCACATAGGATGTGTGTGTGTGTTTTAAGTGTGATTTGTATCTTCTGAGGTAGCAATGCTTGTATTTTTTGGTTGTGTATAAAGACTAGCTATATTCAATTGTGGGTATTTGTGTATATCCCCCTCACAGATGTAAAAATATTCCTAAATCTCAATATATGAGGGTGAACCGTATATGCTCAGAGGATGACTCTTATTTGCATTTCAGAGATGACTTGACTAAAAGATTTAAAGAAAGGGGCTATAAACCAGGCCATATCATACAAGCCAGAAACATGGTTAATGTTATGAATAGGGAAACACTCTTACAATATCAAAACAAGCAGGGCAGAACCAAAGGCCAACTTAGGCTAGTGACAACTTATGGTAGAAATATTGGGGCATTAATTGATAGTGTGCAACGTAACTGGAACATCCTTAGGGTGGACAATAGACTTATTGGGAGATGAATGTCAATTTACCTTTAGGAATGGAAAAAAATTGGCATCCTTCTTTAACCATTATAAGCAAGGTAAATATAAACCAAAAGATAGCTTACAAAGTACTACTGAGGGACAAGTAGCCAAAGGATGTTTTCCATGTGGTCATTGTACACAATGCTGTAGGGTACTACAAATGAACAGTTTTAGTAGTAAAAACACCAGTGCAGTATTTGAGATCCCTTTTTTTGTAAACTGCGGCTCAGATTGGGTTATTTACTTGGCCACCTGCAAGTGCTCTGCTTTCTATGTAGGTCAAACATCAAGAGTGGTAAAACATAAAATATCAGAACACTTTAGTGAAATTAAAAATAAAAGCAACATAAATGCTCTGTATAAACATACTGAAACCCACAAAACTGCATCCTTTCATTTTATCATTGACAGAATTTTGGGAATTAAATATAATAAATCTGGATGGCATGAACTACTTAATGCTAAAGAGAAAAAAATGGATTATTAAACTGGGAGGGTATTTTGCCCCAGGATTAAATGAACACCTGTAATTGGTCTTCAGACTATTGACACAGTATATAAATGGTGGATTTTAATTGTATCTTTACACTGATGAAGGCTTAGAGAAGTATAAGCCGAAACCAGTCTGTGTATATTATATACTGATGCTTTGGCTGTTATAAATATATAATTCTACAGCTATCACTATCTGCCAGTAATTTTTTTGGAATGTGTAGGTATTTTGAGACCTTGCAGACGCCTTACTTGCAGGAATCCATTTTGGACTGCACTGAAGACCACAATGTAATCCAAACACCTACACTGTTCTTTTGTCCCCATAAGTCACACTTTTTCTTAGAATTGTTCAATTCTTACAAAACTCAGTAGCACCTGCAAACCTGCCAGTGATGTTCTCTTTTCTTTTCAGCACTGCCACATACAGGTTATAAGCTTTTGAATTAATTACTTGCATTACAGTTTAGATTTGTTTACTGCTTTTTCTGCAGTTCAGACACTCATGTCAAGAAAAGTTTTTTTAAACAAGAAACATCTGTATTGAATTATTATTACTTATGACACAGGTAATCATAAAGTTATATAAATGAAAACAAACCATATTGATATATTTTCAGTTGCAAACATTATACATCACATGCAATCATCTGTACTGTCATTGTCACTCAAACATTGCATAGCTCATTAAACTTCTGCCTTAACTTAAATCTCATTCCTCTTATAAATAATAATCTGCATGTATTGTTCCCAGTTTCCATTTTTTTCTGTGTTCATAGGTTCATAGTTCATAGGTTGGTACTAGGCTATCGGCCCTAAGGCCTATGCAAGCCTAGCCATAACAATTCCCTGGAAATTTCTTCCCACAATATTTACTTCTCTGGGCCCCTGTCTAGCAGTGCGACTGACATGATCCCTGGGGTGAATTTCCTATCTCCCATCCAATCATCAAGGTTCCTTTTGAAGAGGGCCAATGAGGCGCTCTGCTTGACATGCATGGGCAGTCTATTCCAGAGTATGGGGAGTCTCTGGGTCAGGAACCTATCCCTCCAGCATGTTTTGTTCATTGTGATGATAAGGTTTAGATCCCTGGAGCATGTGGCTCTGAGGGATTGGGATTTCTTTAAGTGGAGCATGTCCAACAGCTCAGGTTTTGACATGACCTTGTATGTTAAGTAGAGATCGCCTCTGAGTAGACGATATGCCACAGAGTATAGCTGGAGTTATTTTAGACAGTCAGCATATGGCATCTGCTTTAGGCCTGTGATTCCTTTAGTGAGGTATTTCTGTGGCCTTTCCAGCTGTTGCAGATGTCTTGTAAGGTACATACCAAATGGGGCATTATACTCTATAATGGATCTAATGAGGGATGAGTACAGTGGGACAATGACCTCTTTTTTTTGGATGAAAAGCCCTTAGTGATGAGGTGTGCCACATAGAAGGATTTCCTGACTGTTGTGGTGATGTGGTTATCGAAAGTGAGACCACTGTCCACTTGTGTCCATAAGTCTCTCATCACACTTTCAATGTTTAGTGTCCTGCCTCCTATGTGGTAGTTCATGGGTACATGTTTTTTTCCAAAGGGGATAACTATACATTTCTTGGCATTAAGCTTGAGCCCATGGCTCTGGCACCAGGCATCTGTTTCTGTAAGGCCCTTTTGTAGACTATCCACATCATTTGGGGATTCTATAATGGCTCCCAGTTTGCAGTCATCTGCAAACTTTGTTAGCCAGAGTCCCTTAATGTTGGCTTGTACTTCAGAGAAGTAGATGCCAAACAAGAGTGGTCCCAGGACTGAACCCTGAGGTACTCCACTTGTCACTTGTCTGGAGCCGATTCGGAGTCTGCTACTTTTACAGTCTGGGTTCTGTCAGTAAGCCAGTTGGCAACCCATCGAGTGACGTAGGGATTTATGCCCAGCTTAGTAAGTTTATCTATGATTCCAGAGTGGGGGATGGTGTTGAAGGCCTTGGAGAGGTCCAGATAGGCTGTGTGGACCGCCTTACCCTCGTCCACAGCTCTGGAGACTGATTCGAAGAAGTCAATCAGATTCAGGAGACAAGATCGGCCCTTCACAAACCCAAACTGGGTGGGGTCCAGTGTTTGAAGGTTGCCAATGTCTTTGTTTATAAGTTCGATGATAATACATTCCATGCCCTTGCAGATCAGGCTTGTCAGACTGATGGGACAGTAGTTCCCGGGATCCAAGGCGGATCCTCCCTTGTGGAGCGGGCTAACTGTAGCTGTGCACCACTCAGTGGGCATGAAGCCTGAGGTGAGGCTATGATTAAACAGGGCACTTAGGTGGGGTGCCAGTTCATGTAGTACACAGCCTGGGATGTCATCTGGTCCCATGGATGCTGTATTCTTAGCTTTGGAGAGTGCTATTTCTACCTGTGTGGCTGTGATTATCGGAATTTGGCAATCTTTTGGTATTGAGATGGGCCCTTTAGGGGGTGAGAGGGGGGTGAAGTTGACACTAAATCGATCTGCCAGGATATTGGCAATATCCTTGGGATCAGTATATTTAACACCATTCTGTTGTAGCTCAGAGCAGATCTGAGCATTGCCATTTAGATTCTTGACATAACTATAGAATGCCTTGTAGTTGTCTTTGGAATCTTTGGCAATTTTATTTTCGTAACTAGCTTTTGAGGATTTTATGAGGGATCTCAGTTTCTTACTGAGGCTGGTGAGGGAGTTTTTTGCATCCTGGGATTTTCCTCTTTTCTGCAACAGTTTCTTCCTTTTGTTGTATAGTTTGTTTATAGCAGGGGACCACCAGATTGGTTTCCTTTTTTTGGAGAAGATCATCTTGGTTCTATTTGGGATGGCACGATTCATGCACGAGTGGATGTGCTCGTACAGTGCCTTAGTGTAGGATTCTGTAGTCGAACTTCCAGATCCCGTCTGCGTGGGTGTTGTGAAGTTTGTCACTTTTGACTTCAGTAGCATGAAGTTGGCTTTGGAGAAGTTTTTTAAGGAGGTTTCCTTACTGGGGGTGGGGGTGGGATGTGGATGTCAAGGGTGATTTGCTTATGGTCAGACCTGACCAATGAGGGGGTGACCACTGGTGTGGAGCATCTGTCTCCCATGTTGGTAATGACCAGGTCTAGGATATTGGAGCCCCTGGTGGGAGAATGGATTAGTTGATCCAGGGCATTGGAATTTATAAATTCCAAGAACCATTGGGAAAAGGAGTTGGTACCTGAGTAGTTTTCCAAATTAATGGCAGGGTAGTTGAAATCACCCAGTATTAGGGTGTTTGGTTGTATCTTAATATTTTCCAGTATATTTAGGAAGGTGTAGTGAGAATCTTGGGGTATGGTGGAGGATCTGTAGCAAGCTACAATTTGGATTGCAGTCTTACCTAGTGTTAGTTGCACCTGGAGAATTTCAGATGCATTGTGTTGGGCAACTAACCTGGTGGTGTGAATATCCTTGGTGAATATGGACACTTCTCCACCTTTAGTGTTTCGGTCTTGGTTTTGTGGCCGAAAAGTGTGGTAAGAATTGTAGCCTGGTATTGCAGGGGTGCTCTCTGGAGCCTTGAACCAGGTCTCAGTCACTGCACAGATATCGATGTTCTCCATTTTTAGGAGTGCCTCGAGAGTGTGCATTTTGAGGTTTAGACTTCTAGCACTGAGTAGCATTACCTTCAGATTTTGTATTTTGTGTAATTTGCAGAGTGTGTCATTTCCTCCGACCCTTTTCTAAACATCCTACTGCCTGATTCTTGTCTCTGTTACTGTGTTTACTACTGCTAGTATGGTTGGTTTAGACTTTGATTTTCATTTTCTAGTAATTGTTGTGTTTTTTTGGCAGACACCAATATTAAATCCAACAAATCTTTACTATGTTTAGGCAAATCTGATTCTGTATCACAGTTCAAAAAATAATTTCCTTAGTTACACCAATTTGCTTACCCGGTACTTCTGACAGAGTAGTGTGCAGGGAATTTTTAAAGTCTGCCAACTCAATGCACTCCCAGGAAAGATGTTCCCAGTTACCTCTTTCTCTCCATCACACCTCCAACATTTGCAGTCTACCTGAGGAAAACATTCTTTGGTGTCTGTGTGGGATATAAAAATATGTATGCAAACTCTTCCAAGCAAAGATCCTAAATCTTCTAGACTTTGTTGCATATTTGGGAGCTATACATATATCCTCCAATTGTTTCTTTGTGAATTTCTTATCCAGTTTCTCTTCCCAATCTTTTCTAACCTCCTCTGATTGATTCCTATAGTTATCATGCAATATTTTATATGCCCTACTGGGTCTACTACAGATGATCAAATGTTTACGTCGACTTTCATATGGCCGAGACCATATAATTGACGTTTCAAAAGTTCGAACACCTGAAAAAAAAAATAAAACAAAACAAAAAAAAATTCCTGGATGTTTTTGAAGTGGGGCAAGCCCCCCTGAACCCCGCCTGCTATTTAAATATGCCAACTCCAAGATCACACTTCAGTGAGGAAAAGGGAAATTTTCCCTTTCAGCGCTGTACAGAGATCTCTGTTCAGAAAGTTCGAAGTGTTAAAACTTTGATCATATAGTCTCGGCCATATGAAAGTCGATGTTTTAAAATTTCGATGATCTGTAGGGGACCCGTCCTACTAATTATCCCTTTTTAACAGCAGCCTCTGCTGTAGATTCTACTAAAAACTCTACCAGTACTGGTCTTTCAGTTAAGATCCCCATATTCCTTTTTCTTTGCCTATGCTCTCATATCAATTCTTGAGAGGGAAGGCAATCTCTAGCCTGCAGTCCAAATGAGTTCTTGGGCTCTTCCCATTCTGTTAACTTTCCCTCTCTAATTATTTGCTCCCAGTACGTTGGTTCCTTTGCCAGTTTTCTCCAGTAAATTCCAGCCCCCCTCTTGCTTATTATCTGTATCCCTAATTGCAGTCATCCCTATCAGCTGAATATAATTTCTCCATTCCCATGTTGGCTTAGTTCTTAGAAAACTTTCTGCTAATTTATGAATATAATATTCTGTATAGTTATTGTTATTCTGCTTAAGGATCTGCATTCAAAATCCCAGTTTCTCCTTATTTCTTGAGATTTTGCCCTGTTTCATCAACATACCTTTCCAATTTTAATTATAGTTTTCTGTTTGTGCTATGTATAGGAGGCTTAGCTAATGTAGCTCTGAAATACCCCTTCAAACCAGGCAAGCCTAAACCACCTCTTTCTTTTGGAAGGATCAACGTATCTCTCTTGACTCTTGTCCTCTTCCCCTTCCAGATAAAATCCTTGAACTCTTTATTAATTGCTATCCGCAACATATATTTTGTCTGATAAAAATATGCTTGACCTGTGTATAAAACTAAAGGGACTAAAAACATTTTCACTGCTTGTATCTTGCTATCCAGATCCATAAAACAGAGCTTCCAGTTTCTCAGTTTTTGTATTATCTTTTGTTTCGTCTCTTCCCACATATCCTTAGCTGCTATAACAAAATTTTTTTTAACCCAAAGTAGCGTTGCCGTCTCACAGTAAGACGTTGTCCTGTTCGATTCTCAGCTAAAGAGTCTTTTGTGTGGAGACATGTGTGAATGGGCGTGCCTTCGTTGAAGGTTGTACATCAGGGCTGGCAACTCAGTACGTAAAAATCTACTGCCAATCATTAGCAGACCGGAGTTCCGCTGTGGCGACCCCTAACCGGGAAAAGCCAAAAGATACGACAACTCTTAAGTACTTTATTTTAACATGTCCCCATAAATATGAGTATTGCTGAACCAATTTGTGTGTGGGTACATAGTTTCCAGCCATTGCTTTTGTTTTATCTTATTAGTTCTGTAGCCTAAAATGACTTGAAATTGTCTCAGAATGTTCCCCAATACTGAAATATTCTTTTCTGGTTTTGTCAGATACAAAATAATATCATCTGCAAATAAAGCCAACTTTTCTTGATTACTATGCCAATTATATCCTTGCATTTCTGAATCTGTTATTTTCTTTGTCAATGGTTCTAAAATATAACACAAATAACAAAAGGGAAGGAGGACACCCCTACCTGGTTACCCTCTTCAAACACAACTTATCAGGGAGGACCATGCCACTTTAATTTTCACCTCCAATTTCTCATATAGCCTCCTAATTAATATTATTATTTTTTCATGGACTGCTAATGCTCCCATTGCTCTACTCAAATACCAGCTTACTCTGTTGTATGTTTTCTCTGTATCAAGTCCCACCGATAGCAATGGTGTTTTCTTACATCCTGCTTCCCTCTGGCTCATTATTCTGTTAATGTTGTCAAATGTTTGCCACCCCTGCACAAACCATGCTGATCCATACCTATCAATTTTGGCATCACTTTTGCCATTCGTTTAGCCATTATAGACCTAAAAACTTTATAATCATGGCTTAGAATTAAAATGGGCCTATATGAAGCTGGATCAGGATGGGTCTTTAACATCTTTGGGTACTACAGCCACCATAGCTTTCTTTCAGGATGTTGGTGTTTCGCCTCTTTTTAAAATATTCTTAAACAAAACCTTCCAGATGTTTATCACTTTCTTCCCTCATAGCTTCCAAATTTCTACTACTCATTCCTTAAATTAATCTTTGTTTAATATATAGGTGGGGAAGTGCCACCATCTCATTTTTATTTCAATTTGTTTGTGTCTTTCGGCTTTTCCCAGTTAGGGGTCGCCACAGTGGAACTCCAGTCTGCTAATGATTGGCAGTAGAGTTTTACGTGCTGGCTTGTCGGACCTAACATATAACCTTTAACGAAAGAATGCCCATTCACGCATGTCGCCACACAGAAGATGCTCTAACTGAGAATCGAACGGGCAACGTCTAACTGTGAGGCGACAACACTACCGCAGCACCACCACCGCAATACCCTGCATTTTTTTATTTAAGTTATTATTTGGCATGTGATCTGAAGTAGTTATTGGATGTGCATCAAAACTTTCAATTAAATGTACATGTTCCAGTGAAATATAATTCCTGTCTAGCCTAGCCTAGTTTTTGTACCTTGGTGAACAACATGTACATTTTCGAGCTCGTAATACTGAATTCACATCTTCTATACCAAACATTTTCATAAATTTCTTCAAAAATCTACCCTCTTTTGTTATTTGTTTTCCCTTCTAGCCTCCCCCTTCTGATGCATCTTCACTGTTGCAAATCAAATTCAAGTCCTCAGCTTTAAGTAATATTTTCTGCTGTTGGCTGATTATTTCTCCCAGAATTTTCTTCAGCTCCATTGTAGCAGTTTTTGGTTAAATATAAATACATGTCAGCATAATCCTCCTCCTTTGTCAGTAGCCTTTTAATACTATAAATCTACAATTATTTATTTTTCCTTCTTCTACCACTTTTGGAGCTCTTCTAGTGATTGATATAAGAATTCCCCTATCCTTTGTCCCAGATATTCCACTGAATAACCAACCTAAAATCCCTTTTTTTTATCAAATTTTCATACTTTCCAAATGTGTCTCCTGTAACATAGGTATTTGCATTCTGCATTTTTTAATATAGTTCACTACTCTTTCTTTCTTTGTATATTGTATAAGACTATTCACTTTCAAAGATAATATGGAAATGGTGTCATTATTACAAGAAGTTATTGTTCCCACCTGTTACGTATACGTTTTTTAATGTCTAGTTTCAACTTTTGTGTAACATGCATGTTTCATGCCATATTCATTTGAACCTGTTTGTTTTAATGAAAACCCTCAAAAAAAAATAAAATAATTCCCCCAGAACACAAATCTATACATCTTCAAATAATGAAGTTTAACCCTCCTAATAGAACAACTGTCCCAGATTGACAGCTGAACTCACAGGCTTGAATTGACTTATAATGATGCTTATCCATGCTAAGATGGTACAGTCTGTGCTTCTACTTACACTAAGTGATGGCTGGTTTTGTCTTATCTTTATTCCTCTTCCAGATGTAGAAAACAGCTTGAATGCTTTAAGAAAAGATTATCTTTTTAGCCATCGAAAGAAAAGAAATATTCTGTTTTTATTGTCCTTATCAGCTTGTCTCCACAGATACATGAGAACCAGAAACCTGTGCCAGCCTTTCCCAGGTGTGTGTGTGTGTGTGTGTGTGTGTGTGTATAAATCAAACCTCAGTGTGTGTGTGTGTGTGTGTGTGTGCGTGTGTGTGTGTATGTGTGTCAGCCAGTTGGGCAGGGGCATGAAGCACTGGCTGGTCAGAGAGGGTGCTGGAATTATTGGCTTGGCTACTCAACTGAGATCTCAACCCTATAGCTGTGCCAGTGGGGAGTCATAATGGGGATATAGAGAAAGAGGGAGAAACCAGCCCTGGACTGACTGTAGTCTCTGTGTGCTCTTAAGGGAAATTGCACTTGATGAAGAGAGCTGCATCTGGAAATAGTGTGTGTGTACCTGTCATCCTCCCAATGTACGTCCCCACTTGTGCTAGTGGTGAGGATTGAGGCTCCTTGATTACTGGGCCGGTGGTGGTGTGTCACATTCTCTATAAACTTTACTATCAGAAGAATCTGAAGTAGAATCCCTTTTGTTTGATAGCCTACTTTTTGTTGTTCAAACTTTTCTTTTTCCTCCTTAGCATGTTCTTCATCAAAAAATGAATTTGATCCTCCAGGAAAAAATATTCTGAAGACAGCTGGATAAAGCAGCTTGAATCTCAAACCTGCTTCTCAACATTCCCTGATTGCTGGAATAAATTTACTCCCTCTTTTGCCTGATGTGCAATAAGTAATCATTTTCCACAAACACTCTACTGTCTCCAACTTCTAGTACTTTGTCCTTTTTCCACAGTTTTGTCATAATGAAATCTTTCTGCTGGTAGGATTGCATCTTTACTATTAGAGGTCTTGGCTGCTTTCTCACGTCCAGGTTTGGAGGATACACATGATGCGTCCAATTAACAACTCTTGCTGTAGAATACCAATTGGTTATTTGTACTTTCATAAAATTAAAACAGTCTGTTCCTTCTAATTTCTCTGGGATAGCAGAAAATCTCAGGTTTTCTGCCTGTGGTCTCTCCTCTAATCCTACTATTTTTGAAACCTCTCTTTTTGAGCAGTCTCATACCCAGCCAGCCTTTTCTTCATTTTAACCTCTGACTGTTGCAGTTTTATCAGCTCATCTGAATATCTGTTTAAAGCTTCTTACATTTTCCAGCCTTTTGTTATTTGAGTTTACTCCTTCAGTGTGTCATTTATTTTAATCAGATCTGAGTACGTTTTACTTATTTTTCCTTTTAGATTACTGGAAGTCGGGCTTGTATCCAAAGCTGGAGCTTGACATGCTTTCTGCTGAACAGGTATAGGATTCTTTACAGTCAATATTTTCTGCTCACCTTTTTTGGCTGATTTTCTTTCAGGTTCTCTAAATTTCCTCTTTGGTGTTATCTATCAGTGCACTTACTAGCCAGTAACTGAAATTTACCTCAAAACACAAATTCACTGGCTCTCTTTTCTGATTTCCTGTTTTCATGCTGGGAGAGCAAAAATTAAGCTGTTACTCACTGTGCAACCATTTTGAAAGCCCCTCATGCCATGAAAACCTGTACAGTACAGAGTGATTTAGATTTGTAGACTTTATATTTTGTTTCTGATTTGTAGTTGGTGTACACAATTTGAAACTATGTTTATGCCTAGGTTTTAGGTCAGTTGTTTTAGTTTTTACTTCAACATATAAAGAAATTAGTGCTTTTTATTTGGTTTTATTTTATTTATACACTTTTTAACTAGTTCTGAAACTATGTATAATCAATTCACAGAGAGAACCCAGAGAAAAAAATATCACAACCAGTAATATAAAAGTATATCATTTCTACGAGGCTATAAGGCAAACATATATATGATAGCATGTATAGTTACTGATTTGTAAAAATAGTGCAACTAAAAAAAACTGATTGCAAAAATGAAAGAACAATGCAAATGGAATAGCTCAGACATTGCATTAAGATATAAAAGACACTGTGAATAGGTAGTCTATTACATAACTAGCATGAAATTAAAGTGGTTAGTTGCACAAAAAATGTGCTGAAACATTCACACAAATAAATTAAGTACCAAGTTTGAAAGAGTGCTGCCAGACAGGTATCTTGGCCACCACTGTCTGACCACAATTATGACATTATAAGACAGACAGATGTGGGATTTTATCTTTATTTTCACAGAAGGCTGCACTCCACAATATAGGGGGCTGTGTACCCACATCTTGATTATGGCCAGCTTTATACATAGACTAAGACAGCTGCAAAGGGCGATGAAGAAAGCAAGAATCCATAACCCAGCTACAACTAATAACAAAACAAAAGCACAAACTGGAACCAAAGAAGAAACAAAGATAACTTTTTTGTCACAAAACTTCCCCAGAATACACAGTAACAGGCAGTATATCAGTATAAATACATATCATTAACCAATAAAAATTTAACATCAATTAACATACCTCAAACTTATTTAAAAAAACACATTATCTAAAATATTAAAACTAACTTATTTTATAATGACTGACAAGGATTTCTTAAGGCTCATCTATATAAGCGCACTCTATGATTTTTTTAAAAACAAAAACATTTAATATTGATTACATGATTAAATCCAGGTTTTTTTGTCTGATTCTAATCTTGTTTGCCACATGGTTTCCCTTTGTTCAAGGTAGGTCTTATAGTCCCCACCCCTCAAATCTTTAAGTCCCTGTTCTAAAACAGAAAAAAATAATTTTTTTGTAAATGCAGCATGTTTGTGTATGTCTAAAAAGAGCATTTGTATTATCTTTCTTTCTATAAAGATGTTCTCTTATTCTAACATATAGTTCTCTGGTGGTCATCCCTATATAAAGTGTTGCACATCCACTGCATATCCCTATATAAACAACTCCTTGACTGTTACAATTGAAATATCCTAGTACTTTAATAGTATGGGATAAATGACTCAAATTGATAAGGGGACCTTCCAAAATGAACCTGCACATATTGCAACTTCCATATTTATGCATTCAATCAGATTTATTTGTCATTCCAATTCCTTTTTTAACCTTCATATAATCTTTTTGTAACAATAATTTCAAATTACTCTGGTTTGTATAAATAAAGTGTGGATGTGACCCTTCCACTTTAAAAACATCCTGATTTCCTTCTAATATTTTCCAATTATCTTGTATTATTTTATGGATGGAACCATTATCAACAGTCATATCCAGACTACAATACATTTTATTATTTACTCTGTTCTGAAACTGAGAACCACAATATGGTACATTTAAAATGGGAGAGTAATGCGTGTCCCATTTACTTAGTACCATTTGGGCCATTTCCCTCAAAAAATTTTCTTTATAGCCTCTCTGTGTGAATAACTTAATAATAAACTCAAATTCCTGTACTACATGAACATCTTTGCTGGTCATACGACAAGCCCTTATTAGGTGTCCTTTTGGTATGTTATTTTTTATATAACATGGGTGTTGACTACTATAATGTAGGTAACTTTTAGTGAAAGTATTCTTCCTGTGTATGCTACTAACAAACCTGTTAGCAACATGATTCCATTCCAGACATATATCCAGGAAATTCACTTTAGTACCTACATCACCTTGCACAAATTTAAAAAAATATTTTTTTTTCATTTAAATCACTCAATAATTTGTTTACTTTGGTCAGATCCCCTTACCATAACAAAAACAGATAATCAACAAATCTTGTGTAATAAATGATCTAATATTGTTTCCTAATGGGTTCCAATACTAAATGTTCCCACCATCCCATAACTATATTTGCAAAAGACGGGGCAACAGGTGAACCCATTGCAATGCTCCTTATCTGTTTATAAAATTTCTTGTTAAGTATGAATTAGTTATTCTCTAACAATATTTCTATCATTTCACAACAAAAATTACATTCATTGTTAGATAAACAGGAAAACTTCACTAAAAAGTCTCTTACAAATTCAACACCAACTTCATGGGGGATGCAGGTAAATAGGGAAACCACATCAAATGAAAACATGATATGTTCACACTTGTTAAAATTGAACTGTTTAGAAAATTCTCTAATACTATTTAAAAAATCCCATGAGTCCCTTAAATAGGAACTTGTTTTTTTAACCATAGTGTTCAACACTGAATCCACTACCAAAGAAATTCCTTCCGTAACATAATTTGAGGTGGAGACTATCAGCCTAAATGATGTATTCAATAAACCCTTATGGACCTTTGGTATTCCAAATAAGGTCCCCACCCTTGGATTTTCTGAGTTACAAAAATCATACATAGTCTGATCTAAGTTGCCATTCATAAAATTTTCAAATAAAAAAGAATGCACTTTTTTATAACATTTCAACACTTCTACTACTTTACCAATTTGTATTTTTCCTGGTTACTTAACAATGATTCTATATTTTCAGCATAACTTTTTTGATTCATTACAATCCAAGTACCCCCCCTTGTCACTTTTCATGATATGAACATCTTTGTTTTCTTTAAATTCCTTCAGTGCCTTTGTTTCTTCCTTACTTAAATTATTATAATAATTTCTATGTGTTTTTTTTACTATGTAACAACATACAAATTTGATTTTCACACATACATTCAAACACTTTAATTGTATGAACTAATGCAGGGTTGTAACAAGATGGCTTAACAAAGTCTGTCTTTGGTAATTTCACATCTTTCAATACATAATTCAAATTCAACTACCTAATATATTTTTTAAGTTTTAAATGAGTATGTGTTATATCTGCCCTCTTTGAAGGTACAACATTTAAACCTCTTACACTTTTTTTATGTTCAGGTTTCAAAACAAAATTAGATACGTTAATAATATTGTCCTTTTTAGTCCAATACCTTTCTAATTGTCGGTCAACAAATCCGACATGTTCATCCCATTCTTCCTTGTTGCTCTGGTTCTCTGCATCTTGCTTTCTTTTTCCGTTGCTAAAAAAAGTTTTGGTCTAGCTCCTGTTTCAGCAAAAGTTGTAGTTGTTATTGACTTGGGCTTTTCAACAGGTGCATTTGATGTCGAAATTGTCGCTTGTAAAATATCACTTACTAATGTTCCCCTTGCGTCACTTCCCTGTTCTCTAGTAGTTATATCTGAAACATTCCTAATTTCCACCGGCTGCTTCTTTTCAGCCCTCTAAAAAATTTTTTTTGTGATTTTCATATTTATTATGTTTATAGTTCTTACCAGTCTTCTTGAAAATGGCACTAAATATCAAATATGCCATATCATTTTCATAACCTGTAATGTCTATTCAATTTGGCATTTTTACATTTAATCACAAAATTCTCATGTTGTTCCACTTCATCTAAAATGGAACTGTATTCCACCTGTTCTTCGAACTTACTGTGGTAATCTTTTTGCAACAACTGATCTATCTTTAAAATTTCTTCTTTGATTTTATCCATTGATTTGAAGTTATTTTCAACAAGTGACTTCAAGAAATGAATTCCCATTGACTTGAATAATTCTTTTAAAGTACCAAAAAAAAACTGTCTGTAGTTTCTACACCATTTGGCACATAAAAAAATCTCAATCCCTTCGGTACTATGTTCAAATCAATATACCTCTTAAAACTTATTTTTGAGGTCAAGACTTTTATACTTTTTAAGTAACTTACACAGTACTTCACAATGTTCTTTATATAGGGTCAGTTCTGCTGTATTAACGGGTCTCTCAGATGCAGAACAGACCCATTATTAAGCATGGAAACCATATCTGCATATGTTTTCGCACTATTAACGAAAATGGCAAGATTGCTACCTCTCTTTTCATTACAACTGACATTATAATCCACAACTGTCTCTACATCCTCTTCTGAACTGGGACATTCATAAAGTTCATTGACTCGTTCTTGTGTCAACAACAACAAAGGTTTTTGAATGTCATTCATAGTCTTTAAAAGCAATGGCAAAAGTTCATTTTGTGAGCTTCCAAGTGTAGGATACACACTAACATCAAGTAATGGTTCTCCTCTCGTTTCTCCAATGGTAAACAGATGTCATCCAACAAAGAAAGCAAAAATCTGTAACTTGGCTACAACTAATAACATAACAAAAGGATGTAATTTTTGTTGTGAAATGACAGAAATATTGTTAGAGAATAACTATTTCATATTTAACAAGCAATTTTATAAACAGATAAGGGGCATTGCAATGGGTTCACCTGTTGCCCCGTCTTTTGCAAATATAGTTATGGGATGGTGGGAACATTTAGTATTGGAATCCATTAGGAAACAATATCAGATCATTTATTACACAAGATTTGTTGATGATCTGTTTTTTGTTATGGTAGGGGATCTGACCAAAGTAAATAAATTGAGTGATTTAAATCAAAAATTTATTTTTTTGAAATTTGTGAAAGGTGATGTAGGTACTAAAGTGAATTTCCTGGATTTATGTCTGGAATGGGATTATGTTGTTAACAAGTTTGTTAGTAGAATACACAGGAAGAATATTTTCACTAATAGTTACCTACATTACAGTAGTCAACATCCATGTTATATAAAAAATAACATACAAAAAGGACAACTAATAAGAGCTGGTCATATGACCAGCGAAGATGTTCATGTAGTACAGGAATTTGAGTTTATTATTAAGTTATTCACATAGAGGGGATATGAAGAAATTATTTTAAGGGAAATGGCCCAAGTGGTAATAAGTAAATGGGGCACACATTACTCTCCCATTTTAAATGTACCATATTGTGGTTCTCAGTTTCAGAACAGGGTGGATAATAAAATGCATTGTAGTCTGGATATGACTATTGATAGTCGTTCCATTCGTAGAATAATACAAGATAACTGGAAAATATTAGAAGGAAATCAGGATGTTTTTATAGTGGTAGGGTCACATCCACACTTTGTTTATAAAAACAGCATAATTTGAAATTATTATTATAAAAAGATGACATGAAGGTTAAAAAATGAATCGGAAATGACAAATAAATCTGATGGAATGTATAAATACGGAACTTGCAATATGTGCAGGTTCATTTTGGAAGGTCCCTTTATCAATTTGAGTCATTTATCCCATACTATTAAAGTACCAGGATATTTCAATTGTAAAAGTCAAGGAGTTGTTTATATGGGGGAGGGGGTATGCAGTGGATGTACAGCATTTTATATAGGGATGACCGCCAGAGAACTATATGTTAGAATAAGAGAACATTTGTATAGCATTAAAAAGAAAGATAATAAAATGCTCTTTTTAGATGCACACAAACATGTTGCGCTTACAAGAAATTTCTTTTTTATGTTTTAGAACAGGGACTTAAAGATTTATGGGTTGGGGACTATAAGACCTACCTTGAACAAAGAGAAACCATGTGGCAAATAAGATTAGAATCAAACAAAAAACCTGGACTTAACGATGTAATCAATATTAAATGTTTTTTTAAAAAACTGTAGAGTGCGTTTATATAGATGAGTCTTAAGAAACCCTTGTCAGTCATTATAAAATAGGTATTTTAGATAATGTTGTTTTTTTAAATAAGTTTGTAGTATGTTAATTGATGTTAAATTTTCATTGGTTAATGATATGTATTTATACTGATATACTGCCTGTTAAAGTGTATTCGGAGGAAGTTTTGTGACAAAAAAGTTATCTTTGTTTCTACTTTGGTTCCCGTTTGTGCTTTTGCATAGGGTGATGTGCAACGGTGGAGCTTTTCCACTATTTTTATTTTTCGTTTATCTTTCCAACTTGAAGAAATGTGTTTTTTTAGCTTAAATAAATAAATAAATAAATGGCTTGCAAAACTCCTGCATGAGGATAAAATATCCTAAGGAGTAAAACATTCTCTCAAGTATCCAGTATTTGTCGCAAAGTTCCACTTTCTGAAGTTAAAAAAAAAAAAACAGGGTGCCACAAAATTCCAAGTTGCTATTTTTAATTATTTTTTTTTAGTTTAAGCCAACATCAGCCACAGATTACTGCTACAACATCAGTTGAGCTGTAAATGCTAGGGACAAGAAGTGAGTGTCCTGTAAAGACCTAAACAAATGTTATAAAACAACTGAGAAAATGGAAGCTTGAGTAATTGCCAGACCTTTATCTTACTTGAGAGACTATGACTGCAAGCAGAAGCAGTAACAAGTAAGCATGTTTGAAAACTACTCTTAAAATCTGTTGTCAAGTTTTCTGTTCAAGAATCAGAGAAAAGCCAAAAACAATGGGGGGACAAAGGTCCAAAATCAGGGCCAATTTTTAGGTAATTCACTAATCTATGTAAAATGTTAACGGGGATCAATTGATTTTGTGTAAAGATGCAGTTTCTGAACAATAAGAAGTATGAAGTTCTGATATCTGGCATTATACTGACTGACTGCAGTCCATTGCATGTTGATGTGAGTTACAGAGTAATACATGCAATTGCTGGCCTGTCAGTGGAGGAGTATGTCTAACTACTGTTGTTTGCTCATTATACTGGGTCTGCAGGATTAATATGATTTGTGTGAAACAACCTAGAAAACTTTAATGCATGTAAAAGCTGAAATACAATACATGGTAATCTTTTTTGCAAAAGAGTATAGTGTGTTTAAACTTTCATTTGTTTTTGCGGACTACTATTCTTCCGTTTATTTGAATATGGCGTTCCCCTCGTTATAGTTCTCCCTTGTGAGGTCGAGCGCTCTTTCACCTTTTCAGCTTGATCAAGTTGAAATGGTTTATGGAAAAAGTTTAATGTAGATTGATGTAACCTTCTTGTTTCTTCGTTCCTGTTTTCATGTTCCTTGGAGGTTTCTGGCCCCGATATACGCACAGCTACATCCACATCATCTATCTGCGTTGTAGTTTGGACAGAAGTGGGCGGAATTACTCTAGTTTCATTTGTCAGTTCAGCCGATACCATTTCACACATAGGGGACTGTGAATTCACGGGCATTAATTCTGGAAAATCGTCCAAACTATCCAAAAGGACTTTCTGTACAACAGGCTTCTTATTATCCTTATTGTATTCCCTGGCCAATACAGGATCGTTTTTCGGACAGAAAAAGATATTACCCTTTTGAAAATCTCCCATGTCTCTTATTAATTTACGTTTCTTGATGACTTCCAGACGGTCATCGAGTACATGCCGTCTATCCAGCATTTGCTGATACGCTGGTATCATAGTTTGAAAACACGGCATTAGCATTAAATTATCTTCCATGCTGACAATTTCTTCTTTTAACTCCCTTTCTATAACAGAAAAAAAGTTATTCATAAGTGACATATAGTCTAAACTCAATTTAAGATTCAGTTGTTGCCAGTGCTTTAGGAGTTCCGGATATATGTTACCGTATGAGGGCATTTTTAGTACCCTAAGTCCTCAAGGTACTATGCCCTTGTCCAAGTAAGCAGTAAAACTAAAACGCTGCCATTGTAGACGTTTGTATGCAGCCACTTTCCTCTCAAGTAGCTGCATTTTCTTCCCAAAATCTGCTGCATTTTCTTGAGACAAAAGGGAAACTGTCTCGTTGTCAACGATTGTTGTAGGCAGAATATGTAGCAATGGATTTACCTCATTAGCCAAAAGAGTTTTAAGACTGTTAGTAGATTCCATCTGGGCTGCAAGAGACTCTTCAGTTTGTCCCAACGGAACAGCTCAATATCAATGTTGAAAACCAAATGCTGTATCAAAAAAGTCCACCAAATAATTCACACCGTTGAGAAGAAAAAACCTTTATATAATACGCAAAGCTTTCAGGTTACACACCCTTCCTCAATGCTTAATACAGGTTAAATCACAATCAATGACTTAAATAAGAGCCCAATACAATCACATGACCTGCAGCCCAAAAGTCATATGATCAAGAAAAGTTAAAAGCACACACTAAAAAACATTAAAACATTTAGAATATACTCTAAGCAAATAATACATAGTACAAATGTGTAATTTAAGCAATATTTAACTAGACATATATATCAAAAAAAAAAAAAAAAAATATATATATATATATATATATATGTCATATAAAATGTCATACATTTCTTCAAAAATCTACCCTCTTTTGTTATTTGTTTTCCCTTCTAGCCTCCCCCTTCTGATACATCTTCACTGTTGCAAATCAAATTCAAGTCCTCACCTTTAAGTAATATTTTCTGTTGTTGGCTGATTATTTCTCCCAGAATTTTCTTCAGCTCCATAGTAGCAGTTTTTGGTTAAATATAAATACATGTCAGCATAATCCTCCTCCTTTGTCAGTAGCCTTTTAATACTATAAATCTACAATTATTAATTTTTCCTTCTTCTACCACTTTTGGAGCTGTTCTAGTGATTGATATAAGAATTCCCCCTATCCTTTGTCCCAGATATTCCACTGAATAACCAACCTAAAATCCCTTTTTTTTATCAAATTCTCATACTTTCCAAATGTGTCTCCTGTAACATAGGTATTTGCATTCTGCATTTTTTAATATAGTTCACTACTCTTTCTTTCTTTGTATATTGTATAAGACTATTCACTTTCAAAGATAATATGGAAATGGTGTCATTATTATAAGAAGTTATTGTTCCCACCTGTTACGTATAAGTTTTTTAATGTCTAGTTTCAACTTTTGTGTAACATGCATGTTTCATGCCATATTCATTTGAACCTGTTTGTTTTAATGAAAACCCTCCAAAAAAAAATAAAATAATTCCCCCAGAACACAAATCTATACATCTTCAAATAATGAAGTTTAACCCTCCTAATAGAACAACTGTCCCAGATTGACAGCTAAACTCACAGGCTTGAATTGACTTATAATGATGCTTATCCATGCTAAGATGGTACAGTCTGTGCTTCTACTTACACTAAGTGATGGCTGGTTTTGTCTTATCTTTATTCCTCTTCCAGATGTAGAAAACAGCTTGAATGCTTTAAGAAAAGATTATCTTTTAGCCATTGAAAGAAAATAAATATTCTGTTTTTATTGTCCTTATCAGCTTGTCTCCACAGACACATGAGAACCAGAAACACAGTTGCCTACAGTTACAGACTTCTCATGTGATGCTGTGAACATTACATTCATTCAATGTTCTTTTATTTACTTGCTTACCATTACAAACTGGTTGTTAAATCATGCCAAGGGCCTTAACTGAGTCACTCTCCTATGCAGAAGAAAGATAAAACGTATCGGTTTTACATATCTCATCCACTTTTGTCCAGGCTTTCTTCCCGTTTTATACTGCAGTGCCTACATTTTTTTAAATGAAGAAGGAAAAGAAAAAAAGAAGGAAAAAGGGTAGGTTCATAAGTTCATAGGACGATACAAGTCTATTGGCTCGGAGGCCCTTATAAGCCTAGCCAAGAATTTCACCCATGTTCCCACAAAGTCAGCACCTGTTCCCCCTGTCCAGCAGGCACACAGGTGGGATCCCAGGGGTTTATTTTTCTGTTTCCTATCCAGTCATCCAGGTTCTTCTTAAAGAAGGTACCTGTTTACTTTAGTATCCTTATTAAACACAAAAATGACTGAAAAAGCTTTATGTAACCTCCAGTATATGTTATGTTTTATAAAATACTGTTAAGAACAAAATTGCTTACTTACAGTTACCTGTTTCCCTCCTCCTTCCCTCTCCTGTTAATGACATGAAGTAGGGCATATGCTTTGGAGTCCCCTACAAGACTAACAAAGCCAAAAAAGTCCAATATTTCTAGGTTTTCTTATTCTGCTATATTTCAGAAATGTGATTGATGCTTTGTAATCCCATATGTTTTCATTAATATCCAAGTTGCTGGTTTCCTTCCTGTTGATCTCCATCTCCCAACTCCAGTTTCTCATTAATTTCCAATGTACTACTGGTTCTTCTAGTCAACTCCTATGCTTTTATCTGTCTCTCAAGCATTTTCCTTTGGGACATTGGAGAAGGTTTCACTGGCATAATCCTCTGTTACGAAAGGAGATACTTCCAGCCCAGCTATCTGGTATTTTGTAAATAATTATATGTTATTTGTGAATATCAACATGATTCATATGCTTGTGTTACAAATGTATTAGAACCATATGTTATGTGTATATCAAACTGCTGGTACAGAAGTGTGTGTCGGAAAGAGTTGTAAAGTATTGATCTTTAAAAAATGTATCCGCAGTGTACCGTACTGTAACAGAACAGAACTATACATACACTATTGTAACTGTATATATATATATATATATATATATATATATATATATATATATATATATATATTTTAATAATGGAAACTGGAACACAAGATGTTAATTTCAGAAAAATAGCTGTAAATTTAAATGGCTGTATGACAACATAATAAAAGGATTTTATCTTTCAGTTTCAGTGCAGTAACAGACACAATGTCTAGACCTAGAGGTTATCTGCATTGTCTTGCACGTGTATTATTGTTTTATGACTTCCAGCAAGTACCAAGATTTGAGGAAAAGCCCTTGTGTATATATTTTCACAGGTAGATGCTAAATGCTACCAGCTGCATCAGTGGTTGTTTTTCACCTGTGAAAGAGTCAGATGACAAGAAGTGATGTCATCCCGCAAGCTATCCCAGCAGTAATATTTGGGATATTAATTTAAGAATGCTCTGAGAGAGACCGAGTATTCTGTATTTTGTCTTTGACCTGACAAGATCCATTCACCAGATATCTGCCTTGCTAAAAGTAAGCAAGTCTAGGGAACAGCATAACTCTCTAAGATTCAGTCAGGAATATAGTGAAGCATAGTTTAGATGTTTTTCTTTATTTATTTGAGACTGTCCTGCAATGTTGTTTTAAATATTTCCTGTGATTTTATACTCTGATGTTACTGTGATCATATACTGATTATTTTCTTGTTCTTTTATTATTTATTATTAAATATATTTAAACATTTCATTGTGGCTGATATTTGTGAGACATATATAAGTTTTGGGAGTACTTGCATATCTATTTGATGACACTGTGGGCCACTCCTAATAGCCTTGCTCTTGGTCAAACTACCATTTATATTGATAGTAACATTACACAGTAAGATTGGACACCCTTTGTTAAGGGCCTTAAATATAAGGATGTGGCTGGTGGCAGTAACTAACTTATAGTCTGGGTAGAAGGGTCCATAGCTAGTAAACCTGTGCCAGCCTTTCCCAGGTGTGTGTGTGTGTGTGTGTGTGTGTGTGTGTATAAATCAAATCTCAACATGTGTGTGTGTGTGTGTGTGTATGTGTGTGTGTGTGTGTGTGTGTGTGTGTGTGTGTGTGTGTGTGTGTGTGTGTGTGTGTATGTGTGTCAGCCAGTTGGGCAGGGACATGAAGCACTGGTTGGACAGAGAGGGTGCTGGAATTCTTGGCTTGGCCACTCAACTGAGATCTCAACCCTATAGCTGTGCCAGTGGGGAGTCATATTGGGGATATGGAGAAAGAGGGAGAAACCAGCCCTGGACTGACTGTAGTCTCTGTGTGCTCTAAAGGGAAATTGCACTTGATGAAGAGAGCTGCATCTGGAAATAGTGTGTGTGTACCTGTCATCCTCCCAATGTACGTCCCCACTTGTGCTAGTGGTGAGGATTGAGGCTCCTTAATTACTGGGCCGGTGGTGGTGTGTCACATTCTCTATTAACTTTACTATCGGAAGAATATGAAGTAGAATCCCTTTTGTTTGATAGCCTTCTTTTTGTTTTTCAAACTTTTCTTTTTCCTCCTTAGCATGTTCTTCATCAAAAAATGACTTTGATCCTCCAGGAAAAAATATTCCGAAGACAGCTGGATACAGAAGCCTGAATCTCAAACCTGCTTCTCAACATTCCCTGATTGCTGGAATAAATTTACTCCCTCTTTTGCCTGATGTGCAATAAGTAATCATTTTCCACAAACACTCTACTGTCTCCAACTTCTAGTACTTTGTCCTTTTTCCACAGTTTTGTCATAATGAAATCTTTCTGCTGATAGGATTGCATCTTTACTATTAGGGGTCTTGGCTGCTTTCTCACGTCCAGGTTTGGAGGATACACATGATGTGTCCAATTAACAACTCCTGCTGTAGAATACCAATTGGTTATTTGTACTTTCATAAAATTAAAACAGTCTGTTCCTTCTAATTTCTCTGGTATAGCAGAAAATCTCAGGTTTTCTGCCTGTGGTCTCTCCTCTAATCCTACTATTTTTGAAACCTCTCTTCTTGAGCAGTCTCATACCCAGCCAGCCTTTTCTTCATTTTAACCTCTGACTGTTGCAGTTTTATCAGCTCATCTGAATATCTGTTTAAAGCTTCTTCCATTTTCCAGCCTTTTATTATTTGAGTTTACTCCTTCAGTGTGTCATTTATTTTAATCAGATCTGAGTACATTTTACTTATTTTTCCTTTTAGATTACTGGAAGTCGGGCTTGTACCCAAAGCTGGAGCTTGACATGCTTTCTGCTGAACAGGTATAGGATTCTTTACAACCAATATTTTCTGCTCACCTTTTTTGGCTGATTTTCTTTCAGGTTCTCTAAATTTCCTCTTTGATGTTATCTAGGCAGTACACTTACTAGCCAGTAACTGAAATTTACCCCAAAACACAAATTCACTGACTCTCTTTTCTGATTTCCTGTTTTCATGCTGGGAGAGCTGAAATTAAGCTGTTACTCACTGTGCAACCATTTTGAAAGCCCCTCATGCCATGAAAACTTGTACAGTACAGAGTGATTTAGATTTGTAGACTTTATATTTTGTTTCTGATTTGTAGTTGGTGTACACAGTTTGAAACTATGTTTATGCCTAGGTTTTAGGTCAGTTGCTTTAGTTTTTACTTCTTTAACATATAAAGAAATTGGTGCTTTTTATTTGGTTTTATTTTATTTATACACTTTTTAACTAGTTCTGAAACTAAGTATAATCAATTCACAGAGAGAACCCAGAGAAAAAATATCACAACCAGTAATATAAAAGTATATCATTTGTACGAGGCTATAAGGCAAACATATATATGATAGCATATATAGTTAATGATTTGTAAAAATAGTGCAACTAAAACACACTGATTGCAAAAATGAAAGAACAATGCAAATGGAATAGCTCAGACATTGCATTAAGATATAAAAGGCACTGTGAATAGTCTATTACATAACTAGCATGAAATTAAAGTGGTTAGTTGCACAAAAAATGTGCTGAAATATTCACACAAATAAATTAAGTACCAAATTTGAAAGAGTGCTGCCAGACAGGTATCTTGGCCACCACTGTCTGACCACAATTATGACATCATAAGACAGACAGATGTGGGATTTTATCTTTATTTTCACAGAAGGCTGCACTCCACAATATAGGGGGCTGTGTACCCACATCTTGATTATGGCCAGCTTTATACATAGACTAAGACAGCTGCAAAGGGCGATGAAGAAAGCAAGAATCCATAACCCAGCTACAACTAATAACAAAACAAAAGCACAAACTGGAACCAAAGAAGAAACAAAGATAACTTTTTTGTCACAAAACTTCCCCAGAATACACAGTAACAGGCAATATATCAATATAAATACATATCATTAACCAATAAAAATTTAACATCAATTAACATACCTCAAACTTATTTAAAAAAACATTATCTAAAATATTAAAACTAACTTATTTTATAATGACTGACAAGGATTTCTTAAGACTCATCTATATAAATGCACTCTACGATTTTTTAAAAAACAAAAACATTTAATATTGATTACATGATTAAATCCAGGTTTTTTGTCTGATTCTAATCTTATTTGCCACATGGTTTCCCTTTGTTCAAGGTAGGTCTTATAGTCCCCACCCCTCAAATCTTTAAGTCCCTGTTCTAAAACAGAAAAAAATATTTTTTTTTGTAAATGCAGCATGTTTGTGTATGTCTAAAAAGAGCATTTGTATTATCTATCTTTCTATAAAGATGTTCTCTTATTCTAACATATAGTTCTCTGGTGGTCATCCCTATATAAAGTGTTGCACATCCACTGCATATCCCTATATAAACAACTCCTTGACTGTTACAATTGAAGTATCCTAGTACTTTAATAGTATGGGATAAATGACTCAAATTGATAAGGGGACCTACCAAATGAACCTGCACATATTGCAAGTTCCATATTCCTTTTTTAACCTTCATGTCATCTTTTTGTAACAATAATTTCAAATTATGCTGTTTTTATAAACAAAGTGTGGATGTGACCCTACCACTTTAAAAACATCCTGATTTCCTTCTAATATTTTCCAGTTATCTTGTATTATTCTACGAATGGAACGACTATCAACAGTCATATCCAGACTACAATGCATTTTATTATCCACCCTGTTCTGAAACTGAGAACCACAATATGGTACATTTAAAATGGGAGAGTAATGCGTGTCCCGTTTACTTAGTACCATTTGGGCCATTTCCCTCAAAAACTTTTCTTTATAGCGTCTCTGTGTGAATAACTTAATAATGAACTCAAATTCATGTACTACATGAACATCTTCGCTGGTCATACGACAAGCCCTTATTAGTTGTCCTTTTGGTATGTTATTTTTTATATAACATGGATGTTGACTACTATAATGTAGGTAACTATTAGTGAAAGTATTCTTCCTGTGTATGCTACTAACAAACCTGTTAGCAACATGATTCCATTCCAGACATATATCCAGGAAATTCACTTTAGTACCTACATCACCTTGCACAAATTTAAAAAAAAATTTTTTTTCATTTAAATCACTCAATAATTTGTTTACTTTGGTCAGATCCCCTTACCATAACAAAAAACAGATAATCAACAAATCTTGTGTAATAAATGATCTAATATTGTTTCCTAATGGGTTCCAATACTAAATGTTCCCACCATCCCATAACTATATTTGCAAAAGACGGGGCAACAGGTGAACCCATTGCAATGCTCCTTATCTGTTTATAAAATTTTTTGTTAAGTATGAATTAGTTATTCTCTAACAATATTTCTATCATTTCACAACAAAAATTACATTCATTGTTAGATAAACAGGAAAACTTCACTAAAAAGTCTCTTACAAATTCAACACCAACTTCATGGGGGATGCAGGAAAATAGGGAAACCACATCAAATGAAAACATGATATGTTCACACTTGTTAAAATTGAACTGTTTAGAAAATTCTCTAATACTATTTAAAAAAATCCCATGAGTCCCTTAAATAGGAACTTGTTTTTTTAACCATAGTGTTCAACACTGAATCCACTACCAAAGAAATTCCTTCCGTAACATAATTTGAGACGGAGAGTATCAGCCTAAACAATGGATTCAATAAACAATAATTCAATAAATAGGAACTTGTTTTTTTAACCATAGTGTTCAACACTGAATCCACTACCAAAGAAATTCCTTCCGTAACATAATTTGAGACGGGTTAAATTCCTTCAGTGCCTTTGTTTCTTCCTTACTTAAATTATTATAATAATTTCTATGTGTTTTTTTTACTATGTAACAACATACAAATTTGATTTTCACACATACATTCAAACACTTTAATTGTATGAACTAATGCAGGGTTGTAACAAGATGGCTTAACAAAGTCTGTCTTTGGTAAGTTGACATCTTTCAATACATAATTCAAATTCAACTACCTAACATATTTTTTAAGTTCTAAATGAGTATGTGTTATATCTGCCCTCTTTGAAGGTACAACATTTAAAAACTCCTAAAAAGAAGAAGAGGGAAGGAAATACATGCACAAATTCCAACCAGTTGATGTCACCAAATAATGAACGCTTTATTAAGTTCTGCGTTTTCGTCCAACAGACTTCATCAGATAAAACTACTCCATTCTAAGATTTCGTTTTATACAAAATGATTTCATTCCTATCCAATCATGTTACACTTTCATTTCAAATGGAACAAATGAAAATCAGCATTTCTTTTTGTCGTTTTAAATAGTACATTCATACATGAGTTTAAAATTGTAAAATTGATTATTATTAAATGTCTTTAATAAAATTCAAAAGATTTCTTATATAAAAACATTAAAATTCATTCATTAAATAGTTTTAATCTACGTTTCATGAGCTTTTGTATTTATATATATTTCATTGTTAGGGCAATGGTACATAAAATCCCTTAGTTTCCTTCATTTACTGGGGAACAGTGCCACCTACTGGCATTTCTTATTTTGATTTATTTAGTTAATTATATCTTGGTAGCTATTAACTTTAGCAATGGCAAAATAGAGATGTGTTCATTCAAACCTGGAGTCTTGTTGGCTTCCAGGGCCAATTGCCACCATAATTCTTTGTAGCCAATATTTTCCTCCCAGGGACCACCTCTAATGTCCATTTTAACTTGATCTAACACAAAAAATCTAAATTTATATTCTTTGCAGACAAGTGAATGTCTAAAGAGGGCATTGGTGTCTACCAAGATATAATTAATGTATGCTTATGCTGCATTGGTCAAACTCTACCATTTGTATTAGTATTAATTTTACTGAATATAATTAGGTACCCTTGTAACAGCCTTATAGTAGCTGACTGGCAGCAGTGTAATTACCTTATAGTCTGGGCAGAGGGGGCACAGCTGGTAAATCTGTGCCAGCCTTTCCCAGGTGTGTGTGTGTGTGTGTGTGTGTGTGTGTGTGTGTGTGTGTGTGTGTGTGTGTGTGTGTGTGTGTGTGTCTATGTAAATGAAATATCCAAGTGTGTGTCAGCTGGAACACAGCGCTTCAATGTGGTCAGTGTGGAGTCTTGTTTGGCTGCACATCAGAAGGGTGCACAGACAGTA
Source organism: Protopterus annectens (assembly GCF_019279795.1). Lineage (NCBI taxonomy): Eukaryota > Metazoa > Chordata > Ceratodontiformes > Protopteridae > Protopterus > Protopterus annectens. The sequence goes on along the minus strand of NC_056729.1, from coordinate 358,928,104 downwards.
GCTGTTTTTTGGAAGTAGGGATAAGGAGGGCATTCTGTATGTATGCATGACCACTACAACTTGTAATATGTGAATGTGGCCATTTGTGCTTTAATTTTCATCCAATCTAACACCACAGGGAGAAATAGAGACTGTGTTTCTTTCCTGACTCATGATTTTAGTTCAGGCCATCACTGAATCCAAAGGTTAGGAAAAAGACTAACAGGTTAAGAAAAAGACTAAAATTCACCTATCACCCCATGGCTACTGAGGGTCTAGCAACCCCCAGGTGCCAACTTAATGCAATTATTTTCTCCCAGGATCAAGGGGAAACTGGATACTGTCATAGTGGTGAGAAAGCAGTAGCGGGGGGGGGGGGCAGTTCAGCTAAGTGCAGCCTTGCCCCTGATCTCTAAATACACTGCCTTTAAGCTTTAAAATTAGAGACTGTCTTGACCTTGGAGACAATGTATTTACAGGTAGGGTACATAGATCAGAGTAATTAATATACACCCAAATCAATGGTCCATCAGGAGAAATAATACACAGAGCCTAGTGGCAGCTCACTTTATATCTAAACACAATGGACTAATGGGGGAGTTAATCTTTAGCATTTTGGCACGACCAAGTATTACTCAGGAAACTTTAGAAGGGAATTGAACAAGCTTGAATGCAGATTGATTCTAAACTTTCATACATTATATCCTAGAGGTATGAATTTGGATATCAATGTTACTTTATAGTTATAAACACTACAAGTTTAACTATAGTAATTAGTATAGCATAATACTTATATACAGTATTTTTTGTATATAACATCTGATAGTTACAAGACTTTAATAGGATTTGTATTTTTAGATATACATCTTGCATACATCTATACACACACACACACACACATATATATATATATATATATATGTGTGTATATATATATATATATATATATATATATATATATATATATATATATATATATATATATATATATATATATATATATATATATATATATATATGGGTCTACTTCATATGATCGACAGACCATTTGATCGAAATTCATTTAGTCGACAGCAAATAACTTAACAGGAATTTGCCCCCCTCCCCAATGTTGTGCGACCCTGGGGTTGTTATATATAGTTGGGGGGATGGTGGGCACAATGGGTGGTGTGGGGTCAAAGCCCCCCACCTATTTTCATTTAAAAGCATATAAATACAAGAAAAACTACACATTTTTAATGAAAATAGGTAGGGGGCTTCACCCCCACACCCCCAATGTGGGGGGTTGTGCCCCCCGCACCCCCAACTATATATATCAACTCCAGGGAAGCACAACATTGGGGAGGGGGGCAAATCCCTGTTAAGTGCCTTGAATACTGGTTGTCGACCAAATGAGCTGTCGACCAAATGAATTTCGATCAAATGGTCTGTCTATCTTCTGAAATAGACCCATATATATATATATATATATATATATATATATATATATATATATATATATATATATATATACATATATAAACACTATAAGTTATGGAGTGTTATGCTTTTTAGATAATATTTTTGTTGAAGTATGATGGTTGTTTTTCTAGATGGTGTACATAAGTGTGTATTTATATATTACATTTTTTACTATATGTAACATCAGTCTCCTTAAAGTAATGAAATAGGAACTGAAAATGCATTAATATATATTTATTTATTTTTTATATGGTGGCAATTTAAAATTTCAGTGTTTTTTTTAATTTAAGGGTTTAGAAGGTTTGCACGTGGTTAATTGTTCTGATTGATGCAATTAATCAATTATTTGAGGCATCAGGTTTGTATATAAGGAGGCTTTTTTTATTGTGACTTATTCCTTGAAGGTGAAAGGCCGAGGTACCAGAAGAAGAATAAATGAACAATGGTGATTTATACCTCCTGACATTTATGTGGTTTCTGTCTTGTGGTGTTAATTTTAGTTACATAGATCAGAGTCCCTGCATTGTTGGCATTTAGAGGTGCAGCACAACTGAAAAAGCACTTTTAATCCCGTCAGTTTGGTTATGTGCAATGATGGTGAAATGAGGTGGTGAGACAGTGATGGTGAAAATGGAAACCTGGACTATGAAGAACCATTATTAGGAAATACAGCTGAGCCTAAACTAAAGGTTAGATTGCTTTACTAAGTTACATTTTTATTTCTTTAATGTTTGAAATGACTGTTTAAATTAAAAAGCAACAGTGATTTCAATTTAGAGTAGGGGTTTGCATTTATATCTCTTTTGTATTAACTTCTACCAGTCTTATTTTTAGCTATACTTTTTAACTCCTAAAGGAGAGTTTCAGGGGGAAAAATGATCATGTATTCAGAATTTGATGAAGTTGCATTAGGTTATTATTGCTTGTCTGCTGCTTTTAGAAATGGAAGAGGAGGCGATGCAAGACATCTCAGTTATAATACAGAACTGCATGTGCTTAATTGTATTGTTTTTTGGAAAATGCATTGTTAGTATAGGTTAAATAATAATTGCCTGCTATTAACTACCTGTTAACGTGAGCCATATTTTTCAGCAGGCTGATGATCAAACCTGAGGTAGAAAGTCTTGGCATAATGCTGGGATATTATAAAAAAATAAAATAGAAGAGCAACACTAAGTGAGGCCTGGGATATTATAAAAAAATAAAATAGAAGAGCAACAGTAAGTGAGGCGGAAGAGGAATGAAGGTACTAGTAAGAGGAATATGAGGGCTTGCGATGGTAGTGGACTGTTTGGTCAGGTGAAAAAGGACAAAGGAGAGCATGGACAGGAAGAGGGTCAACAGGTAAATAGGAAATAGGATTGTAGAAAATGGTAGTAGGGAGCATGCAGAAGACATGGGGGGGGGGCCATAATCGAATCTCCAGCTGACACAAGCATCCTCCAAAAGGGTCTCACAGAGACGGATGCTTGGTGCCAGAGCCACGGCCTCAAGCTAAATGCCAAAAAGTGCATAGTCATCCCCTTTGGGAAAAACAAGGTGCCCACAAATTACCACATAGGTGGTAATCCATTAAGTACGGAAGAAGTAATTAGAGATTTGGGGACCAACATAAATAGTAATCTCTCCTTTGATAATCACGTTGCCAAAGTGGTTAGAAAGACCTTCTATATAGCCCACCTTATCACAAAAGGGTTTGCATCTAGATCAAGAGAGGTCATTGTGCCCCTCTACTCGTCACTCATCAGGCCCATAATTGAATACAATGCCCCTTTTGGGATGTACCTTACCCGACACCTGCAGCAACTGGAGAGACCCCAAAAGTACCTCACCAAGAGGATCATGGGCTACAAACAGACGTCCTATGCAGCTCAACAAAAGAAACTCCAGCTCTACTCAGTTGCTTACCTCCTACTCAGAGGCAATCTATGCCTGATGTACAAAGCCATGTCAAACCCAGAATTAATGGACATGCTCCACCTCAAAAAATCCAAGTCCCTTAGAGCTACACGCTCCAGGGACCTAAACCTCAACACAAAAATAAGTAGGACATGCGGGAGGGACAGATTCATTTCCCAGAGGCTCCCCTCACTCTGGAATAGAATCCCAATTCATGTTAGACTTAGCCCCTCGCTAACCCTCTTCAAGCGAAATCTGGACACGTGGATGGGAAATCGCAAATTCTCCCCTGGGATCTCTTTTGTGTCCCTGCTAGACGGAGACACAGTAAACTAATCTTAAAAGGGTACCTTCTGTGACCTACTTTACAGAGGCACAGTAGGCTAATCTAATAGGGAGGCGGAAGCCAAATACACTCTGGCTAGGCTTATAAATGCCCTAGGGCAGATAGCCTAGTATCTACCTATGAACCTATGAACCTATAGGCAAAAGTAGTCAAAAGAGTTAAGAAAATAAGCAGCAATTAGAAGCAATACACGTGGAGCAAAGCAGATAGCAGTGGACAGACAGAACCAGGGAAGTAGAAGAAAGGGCAAGAATGGAAGTGCAAATTTTATTTATTTATTTTACATTTGTTGACCGGGATTGTCCGAATGAGCTGAAGAGCCTTTTTTCAGAGGAGGCCCGTGGAGAAAAGCTCCAACATATTATATAATTTTCATTATAAATTAGGATTAAACAGCAATGTTATAGGATTATTACACGGCATTAAGTAGCAATACAATGTTATACAGTGTCAATAATCAGGAGTATAGCATAACTATTTCAAGATGTATTAAGATGAGTATAGTTTTTGGGTTATGTGGTTACAAAACCCAGTTTTATCATGATGTAGTTGCATGAAGGCAAGACAATTAAAATAGAATGTTTCTCTGATGCAATTTGCTTAATATATTTTAGAAGACAGTAGAAAGAGTAGTCAAGGAAGATTAGAGAGAGCTAGTGAGAACAGTGAGTTAAGGGCAGAAACTGGATTAAGATATTAGAAGTAGGGGATGTTAAGGAGGGAGAGTGCAGTGGCAGGACCAGTGACTTTTAAAGTGCTCTTTGGTGGCTGTCTTAAATTGTTTAGGATGTGTAAGGGTCCTGATTTCTAGTGGGAGCCTATTCCAGGTAATAGTGGGGTGATAGCTGTACATGTTGCGTCCAAATTTAGACTTGGGTTTGTAGATTTGTAGTAGGTCTTGGTTAGAGCTTCGGTGAGGTCTGGAGGGAGAATAATAGGAGATGAGACAGGATAGTGTCAGGCAGTAGGAAGACTGGTATAGGATAGAATGGATGATATGGAGCTGAGAGAGAAGAAGCTGGTGGGGTAATTCAAGCCAGTTTAGGTGTTTTAGAGAGAGGCAGTGATGGAATTTGTATTGTTGGGCAGCAAATCTAGCTACCTTGTTGCAGGTAGATTTGAGTTTGGTCAGGAGTGCTGAGTTAAGATTTGTGAGAATTTGAGAATTGTACATTGGGTAGAAGGTAGGTAAGAGAGAGAATACTCTTGTCTTCAGAGGTAAGGAATTTCTTGTTATGGTAAAGGAGCCGTAGTTTTGAATGAGTCTTTTTGATACAGTTATTAACATGCAAGTCAAATTTAAGCTGATCATCGATGGTTACACCTAAGTGCTTAGTAATGGATTCTACCTGAATGGGAGTGTTATTAAGGGACTGTATGGAGAAGGAGAGTTTAATATTGTTGAACCTTTTAGGTAGAAAGAGTAACAGCTTTGTTTTTTTAGGTTAAGGATGAGCTGGTTGTTGGAGAGCCATGTTTCAACTAAGTTAAAAGATGCCTGAGTAGCTGAGAAGAGTTTAGAGGGAGAGTTGGCTGTGATGATGACAAATAGCATAGATATGACAAGGAGAAGGCAGGCATAGCAAGCAGAGGTGACGATTGATCTAGAAGAGGAAGAGCTAGACATGACCATACAGAAAGCCACTCCAGAGGGACAGTAGGAGGAAAGTGGGCAGGGAAGGGCCATAAGCAAGAGAGAAAGAAGACAAACTATTGGTTAGATGAAGGAATAATGTACAGGATCAGGAGACAGGTAGAGATAAGTAATATGGAAGGGAGGCAAATGGCATGGCAAAGGAAAACAGGAATGCTGGGACTGAGATAGATGGAAAGAATTGATGATGGTTAGGGAAGAAGTCAAGAAAGAGGCAGACACTAGGGAGGCAATTCAGAGGAGGGATCAAGTGAAGGATGTGGATATATAGAACAGGACAAAAGAGTAAGAGGAGGAGGAGGGGGATTAGAGGAATAGAATTAAAAGGAATCAGAGGTGAACGTTAATGGGAAAGACCTGTAGAAAGAGTACAGAAAAAGAGTCAGGTACAGCACAGAGATTCTGACGGCTGGCTGTGAGAATGTGTGTGGGGGGTGGGAGACTGGGATGTTGCTAATGGACAGGGACATTTTGCATGTACAATGGATAGTGAAATGGGATAGGAAGTAAGGTAGGGGATAGGAGCCAGGGATATACAGAGAAGATGGGATTGGTTACTGGATACTAGTTTCCCATGGAGAGGGGAGGAAGGTGAATGAGAGACAATAGAAGAAGGTAAACAGCTGAAAAAAATGAAAATGGCAAAGTCACCAGCTAAAGGGAGTTGGCAGAAGGGATCTCAAGGAAGAGCAAGGACATGCGAAGGGGCAAATCTGGTTGGGTGAATAATAATCTGTGGGAGATGATAGAAGCTGGTGAAAAAGAAATGAACAATTCCCCTCAGTTTTTAGAAAGGAAGGATACTAGTCTGAGACAGGGAATGACAGAGTGAGGACAGCAGCAGATGAACACCAGGGTAGCGAAGCAGGAAATGGAGAGAGTGCTGGTTAACCTAAGGTATTGTAAGGCACAGAGAGCAGAAACGTTGCCTCCCAAGGTACTACTGAATCTTTTCAGTATGCTGGTTGATTTCCTGAGACTTTCATCACTGGTCACTGTGGAAGTGCCTGAGGATGGAAAATGACAAGAGTGGTGTCTCTCCTACAAGAATAGAACCAGGATGCCCTTCTGTGGCAGAGGTATGAAGCCCTGCCTGCACAACCGATGTCCTGCATTCATTAAGAAGAAGCTGATAGGGACAGGCTTGTGGTGATGGGAGTTAGCCATCGTGGGATCACATACCCTAGGGGAAGGAAGGCAGCTCTATTTCACTGTTTGAGTGCTAATAAGGGAGAACTAAGATTTGCATCCATGGAGAATGGGTCTGCTCAGTAATCACTGCCCAGTAGTTCACTACACTAGTTGGGAAAGGCATGCGTGAATGCATGCATTTTTCTCCATGGAAAGTAGCATATAGGGATTTAGAGGTCCAGGGGCTAGGATGGGAGTATGTCTGGTCTAGCAGACTGTTCTGCTCCCAACTATCTAACTTTCCTCTCTCTCTTGGTAATGAATGAGTTGATTAGTCCCTCCAGTTAGGAAATAATTGAAGGTGTCTGGCTTTTACCACAAGACAGGAATGGACAGGTCAATGTGTTGAAGTAAAGGGAGTTATTGGGCAAGAACCAACAGATAAGGGATACAGAAATGAATCAAGAAAAGCTTGAAAAAGTACAAATATATTATCCTAAAAGCCAAGATGGAAACAGTCTTGGAGACAATATTGAGGAAAAAGCTTGCTTTTCTTCCTACAGGACATTAATTTCTAGCATGAGTACTGACATGAGATCTTGGATAGAAGGATCTGCAAGTGATTCCTGATCCAGATTTATAACCGGATTATAAGATAACTAGACAATGAATTACCAGTGATTTTCCAATATGTAGGTAAATCTAAGGTGCGTATTCACTCCACCAATGGATTCCTCACTTTTGAGCCTCTATCATTCCCTAGAATGCACTGTGATATTCCTGTTGTTCCACGGGAGGATACACTTCCCTGTTTACTGCATGTAAGCCTTTCATTCAGCCAAAGGGTATGTTCATAGCCATAGTGTCTAAATAAAATTCTTTTGAGACTTTTGAAATCTCTGAAGCACATGTTCCTTGTCTTTTTGAACAATGTTGGTATCTGTGGCTAGACAGAAGGGAAAATTGTATTCTGGCTATTTCCTACACTGGAATTCAGGAGTCTTAACACCTCCCACCCTCTTGTCTAGTCAGCTAGTCAGCATTCTTTTATAGATTATGGGCTTCCACTTACCTTACAGAAATTAACAAAGAGTTTTTCCATGACCCATGAGTTTCACCACTTTAGTGGATGGTAGAAAATGCCTTTGACGTGTAATCAAAGAGAAAATTTATGTCATGTTATTTGCTCTTAATCTCCATGTGGTGTCATAAACTAAACATTTTTTCACTTACTAAGTACAATTCACACAAGTGGTTCAATAAATGGGTACTTTAATCTGTACATCTCTTTAAGAGTCATTCTCAAATATAGTTCCAAGTATCTGGCTGACCCTGAGAGAGAGTATTGGGGGATGAGGCAAATTTTGCTAAACTGTTATCAAAACCTGAGTATAAAAACTCATGACAATGCACATAAGGAATTGAAATAAAACAATTATAGTGTCCAAACATATTTACTTTTAGGAATGCAAATTTTCGTAATACGAAACTGGTTGAAGGCATTACTTTAGGTCTTTTTCAATGGTATTTCACTGTATGGTGTACATCAGTAAGTTGTAAAATGCATACCTATTTCATTTGGTTGAAGACAGCACTACAAACCCAACATAATTAAAAAAGGAGAAGTACGATGCAATAGAACAATACAAATACTGGCCTTTTTCTCTGCTGAGCCATACATTACAGAATCATCACATAGGATACCTAAAGGCAAGTATAAGAAATCTGAGTTATACAGCTTAGTGACAAAACAATACACTGAGAGGTATCTGTGTCCAAAAGAATCTCTTATATCACAGAGTCCTGTACTACAGAAAGAATAAATGGCTTAGGGATAACTATTTTTTTACCTTAAGAGCTCTAATAACATTGCCCTTATACGCATTTATAGATAGTTCAAAATTTAGAGGTGTGATTAAGCTATCAAAAAATAAAAGCAGAAGTGTTATTTCTGGATGGCTTTTCTGGCCCAGAGTACTGCCAGGTACAATGTATTTCAGACACCCAAAATTACAAAAAACACATAATTTAAAGATAGGTTTGTGTGATGATATGAGATAGTGCCAGCTGTGCCAGGAGAGTAGGGCAGTGCATGTGTAGCTGGAGTTTTGTAAAGAATTATATGTCACTTGAATATCTAACATATTTGTAAAATGCTTGTTTTAAAAATGTATTTGTAAAGCTGCTTGTGTTAAAAATGTATCAGCAATGGGCCCTGCTGGACAGAAAATAAATATACATGTATGTCAGGCTGTATTGCCGTAACTGCTGAAATTTATATATTTTAACGGAGGATACTGGAAGGGAAGGGGTTAAGCTCAGCCCAGCTAACCTTAAGAAAAATAGCCTGAAATTAATTGACTTGGTTTAGGCCATAAAGATTCTATCTCACAGGTCTGAATGCAGCCTGAGATGCAATGGCTATGAAGAGCCTTTTTGCAGGAAGGGCAGAAGTGCTGGAATTGTTTTATAGCTTCCAGATGCTGTATTAAGCCTTTAGCTAAAGTTCTATGTGTGTATTGTGACACATCTGTACCAAACCCTGGCTCAGTTGCTAGTGAGGGGGTAGTGTGGGATCCACAGAGTCAGGTGACCAGATGTGATGTCATTCTGTAGCCAGCACTGAAATTGTATTTAGATACTAGTGAGACATGTGTCAGTAGCACTCAGTACTCTGTTACTGGAACTGACACAAGACACTCATCTACCTTCATATTGTCTTGCTTTAGTTAGTAACTACAGGAACAGTAATTCTTCAGTCAGTTAGGAAAATATAGTGAGATTAGATGAAAGTTTTTTTTTTGTAACTGTCTGAGTCTTTCCATCTGTGTTGTTTCTTATATTTCATGTTAATTGAAACTATGTTTTTTATTGTAAGTAGATATTCAGTATTGTCTTATTTATTTTTTATTAAATATGTCTAAACCTTTCATTGTGGCTGGTCTTTTAGAAAATATTTTAACCCTTGAGAGCACTTGCACTTATTTAGTGGCACTGTGGCTTCACGTTTGTGAAAGTCTTGCTGCTTGGAAATGCTACCATTTGTATAAGTATTAATTTTACTACGTATATTTGGGTACCCTGGTAAGAGACTTAGAGTAGCTGGCTTTGGGGTGTTCTGCTGACAGAATCTATATTATAGTCTGGGTGGAGGTGGCATAGTGGGTAAATCTGTGCCAGCCTTTCCCCAAACAATATGCATGTCAGCTACTTGGAACAGGGACACAAAGCACTGATTTCACTCAGAAAGTGGTGGAAGACTTGGCTGGGAACACCCAGCTGAAGTCTCAACACTGACAAGGTCAGTGTGGAGTTTTATTTGGGTCCTGGAGAGGAAGTCCAGCCCCAGGACTGGAGTGTGCATTCCCTGCGTGGTCTTAAGGGAAACTGTGCTTGGTGCAGAGAGCTGCATCTGAAAATACTGCGTATGTCTATTCTTTTCTCAGTGATCATTCCCCAACGGTGTCAGTAGTGAGGATTGAGGCTCCTAGATTACTGGCCAAGAAGAGAGAAGTCACAGTTTGTACCACCAGAATGGAGGACTACAATGATTATCCCATGTCACAAGGATAGACCAACAACTGACTCAAGAAAATACATACCCAATAGCCTGACTAGTCTAATATTGAAAGCCATGGAATGAATTATCATGGAAATCATTAACAAAGACATAAGCAACCTACAGACACTGGACCCGACCTAGTTTGTCTTTCTCGAGGAAAGGTCATGCTTACTAAACCTGGTGTACTTCATTGAGAAGGTCACCAAGGTAATGGATGAGGTAAAAATGATGCATACCTCCTACCTGGTTCTGAATAGGGCATTTGATACAGTACTGTACTCAGCATAGCTGACAAACTCACCAAAATAGGTATAAACCCATACATAAGTCAGTGGGTTGCCACCTAGCTCACAGACAGGACTCAGGAAGTCAGGATTGCTGAGACCACCTCTACTAAGAGACTGGTCACCATTGGGGTACCGCAGAGCTCTGTGCTGGGACCACTCCTATTTGGCATCTACTTCTCAGAGGTAAAGGCTAAAGTCAAGGTCCTTTGGCTAACCAAGTTCTGAGATGACTGCAAATTGGGAGCTATCATAGATTCTTCTCATGATGCAAAGATCTTACAAGAGGGTCTAACACAGACAAATGACTGGTGCCAAAGTCACAGCTTAAAACTGAATGCCAAAAAATGCATTTTTGTGCCTTTTTGAAAAACTCCACCCAGGCTAATTACTTCATTGATACAGCACCTCTAAGCACTGACAAGATATTCTTGGATCTGGGAACATACTTAGACAGTAATCTGGCCTTTGACCAACAAGGTAGTAAGAAGATAATTCTATGTCACCCAACTTTAAAAGTAAAAAAGTCATAGTATCTCTTTATTCAGCCTTTGTCAGAGTCATCATTTTTTATAATGCCCCCTTTGGCATTTACCTGACCAGACATATGCAATAGCTGGAATGCCCACAAAGTCTCTTTACCAGGAGAATTTACCTCAAAGTCCCATCTTTGTACTCGGTCTCCTACAAGTTACTGAGAGACGATCTATGCCTGGCATACAAGGCATTCTCAGATCCATCTCTGTTGGACAGTTTGCACATCTGTAAAATGAACAGCATCAGAACCACTAGATACAAGGATTTACATTTTGTTTACGACGGAAGACATGCTGGTCAGACAAATATGTATCTCACAGGATTCCCATGCTCTGGAACAGGCTCCCCATCCATGTGAAGCAGAACATTGACAAATGGATGAGAAATCAGAAATTCACCCCAGGTCTGGCATCCATGTCTCTGATCAACAGAGGCAGATGGTAATGCCTAAACTACCATACTCCCTCTGCACACAACCTTTAGAAACTTCTCAGCTAACATACCCTCTCCTAATAAATGCCAATGATATACAGGGACACAACTGGGTTGGGTTGCATGGCTAGGCATATAAAGCCTGGTATAAACTTATGAACCTATGAATCTATTTAGAACCCATGTTGGTTTATAATTACTGAATAAGTGATGTGAGCTACAGGAACCAAAGTAATACTGCATATACCAAAAATATACCAAAAACAGTATGAAAGATAAGAAAATAAATACTTACTGAAAGTGGTGGCTCTGTGTAATGCAACCATGTTATACATGTAAACTAAATCAAGCAGATTTGCTGTGGTGCAGTAAAGATTATACAGCCTTTGCTAGTACCCTAAACTGTAAAAAAACATACTCTTTTAAAAGTTTCATTCTGCTTATGATGCAAACTACTCATCCATTATGCTGCATGTGTAATATGCACATTAATGTGTAATGATCAAGAAAGATCAGTTAAATACTAAACATCTACATTAATTAAACAATTTTTCCAGATTAATTTCAAGCCAAATAGAGAATTCTAAACACAAACCACATGTGTACTGCACTAGGAAACATATGTACTGAAATAAATAATATGTTCATACATGACTTTGGCAATGATGGCCAAGTGTCAACAATGATTCTGGATGTGAACTTGGCATACTTTAGTGAGACTGAAGCAAAGGAAGCCATAGCCAAATTAAAGAATAGAAAAGCTCCAGGATCAGACCAGGTACAATCAGAGTTGCTAAAGTATGCTATGTCTTCAGTGGAATATTTCACTTATCTCTTGAACAACATATGGACTCAAGAAGAGGTACCCAATGAACGGAAAAATGATGTAGACATCCCTTTATCAAAAAAGAGAGATCTTAAAGACTGTACAAATTGGCATGGAATCACATTGTTGTCAGAACAAGGCAAGGTTACGCCAGTGCATTACTGAATAGACTGAAAGGATCAGTTGATGACAGACTCAGACAGGAACAGGCTGGATTTAAATAAGGTTAGTCCTGCACTGACCAGATATTTGCACTAAGACAAATTACATAAAAAGCAACAGTGTGGAAGAAACCAGTCATTGTCAACTTTGTGGACTTCAAAAAAGCCTTTGACTGTATACATAGCCCATCACTATGGCACATCTTGACAGAATACTGGATTCCTCCAAAATTCATTACACTCTAAGAGTCTGTATCAAGATAGCATGTGCACAGTTCAGGTGAATAATGAGTACAGTGACTGGTTTGTTGTGGTCACTGGTGTATGACAGGGATGTAGACTGTCTCCCTTATTATTTGCAATAATTATTGATTTAGTCATGTGGAAAGCATTGCATGGAAACTCGGGGGACTAGAATGGGTCGATGACAACAAGCTATGTGGCTTGGACTTTGCTGATGACATAGCTCTTATTGATACAACATGGAGTGGAATGTAGACCATGACCACATCAGGGGAGACACAGTGTAGGAAAGCAGGCATCAAAATGAATCCTCACAAATGCAAAGTGTGGGTTAGCGAAGCATGGATTGACAACAAAGACATAACGGCTGCAGTACCAATATTAGACATGACAGAGAACTTCTGCTACCTGGGCAGTTTCATCTCTCATACAGGTAACTGTGAGAAGGAAGTTCTGGTTAGAATTGGAAAAGTAAGTGCAGCATTCACTAGTGTATCCAAAATCTGGAGATAAAAAAACAAACAAACATTGCACTGTCCACAAAGGTGTAGCTATACCAAGCACTGGTGCTGACTACACTCTTATATGGTGCTGAGCTATGGCCAATCACAGCATCCGCCATGAGAAAACTTGAGGCTGCTCATCATAAATGGTTAAGATGCATTTTAAGAATATCTGGGAAGGACAAAGTAAAAAATTAGAGTGTTATAGAAAGAATGCAACAACGGAAACTTGAAAATATCATTATGGAAAGAGGACTACGTTGGTTTGATCATGTTAATCGCATAGACACTAGCAGGATTCCTATAAAATCCCTCAACTGGGAACTAGCTGTATACAAGAGAAGACCAGGCAGATCTCGAGAAAACCAGAAAGAAGTTGTAATAAGAAACCTCCATCTCCTGAATATCACTTGGGAGAAAGCTAAAGAAGCAGCAGCTGATAGGACACAGTGGAGTCAACTTGTGGCCCAATGCATCATTGATGCAGGGTAAACCAAAGACCGAAGAAGAAGACTATGACATAGAAATAATATGAACTATTTTAGGGTAGACCACAGACTGTCAGGTATCATGGAATGAGGAATGAGCTCCACTAACAATATGAGGAAATGTTCATAATAATGTATCCTGATGTCAATAACTTAGTGCTTGCATACTAAAAATTTCAGGGTAAGATAATATTTATGTATCTATCTAGCTAGCTATGTGTTTATGTATGTGTGTATGTTTACTGGGGTAAGAAAATTAAACAAGTAGTCAGGGATGTTTTTGACAACTACAACAATAAAGCATCTGGGGCAATAATAAACATTTCAAACTGACATCTGCAAAGGACTTTTAAATTTAAGGAATGTAAATCGCAGTTTATGAACTTGTGATATGTGAGTTTTGACTAAGTCAATACCTTAACCCTATAAGAAAGTGCTTCATGTAGTTAAGGACAAAAGGTCATTGATCACAAGCATGATCTACTACTATATCACACAGCCTTGGGGTTGGTGTATTCACTTTTTCCCTGACATTTTGTGATCTCCAAGTTAGTTGACATAAGAAAGGATGGTGTGGAAGCATATCTCCCACATGGCAGTATGGGGGGCTTGATGTACTGCAAAACAATTATTTTAACTTTCAACAAGTTGTCTTTTCCTGACTGGTGTAATTTTCTCCATGATCACATGAAACATAGGGAGATTCTGCCTTATGCATATCTCGATGACAAGAACTTCAGTGCATTCTAAAAGGTTTACTTAATACATTCTGTAGCAAGAGATAAAGCAATTCCCTAGTTCCAGTATTTCACCTAAATGAGAATGTGCTTAACAGATTTTCATTTCTGATGGTAATGTTTGACTCATCCTTATTTATTTATTATTTATTTATTTATTTTTATTTATTTTTTGTTTGTTAGCTATCCAGGTAGTAGAATGGTTGCCAGACTGTTTTTAGCCACAGTCTGAATTTGAGAAATCTTAACAGTAATGGTGCAAATACAAAAGTATCTTGAGTATCACATTATGAGAATTTGTTGTGCTATCCATCTTATACACTTGAATTTCCATAACCCCATAAAAGTATCACAATTTTCGCAAGAAGGAGTTGTCGAGTAGTAGTAGTCATGTTTTCTCCCTTTTTAATTTCTCCAAATCTTTTGGCTTTCTAATACCATGATAGGAATAGACCCCCATTCCTAAATCAAAGTATGATTAAAGTTCATGAAATTATTATTGTTTCACTCTTTGTTGTTAGCCAAAAGTGCTCTTCATAGCACCCGTAATGTGCCAGTAATGACTCCTTCTGCAATTTGTATGGAGTTACATGTATTGGTAGCATATCTAACTATGATTGTAGACTCTTTTTTATAAGACCCGTTGCTTCTACTACTATTGGAACTATCTGGGTATCTTTCTTCCACATTGCTCTTGTTTCTGTTTGCAAATCCTGATATTTTACGACTTTGTGCCTTTCTGTATGCAGGACACTGTAGTCACTGGGTGTGGCGATTTCAATGATCAATGCTACTTTTGTCTTCTTTTCTTGGACCACTGTATCCAGTTTTCCAGCATCTGTCTTTTGAACTATTGGCAATGGATGATCCCATTTGATATAGACTTCATCATGTTCTATGATCCTTTGTGGCTCATGTTTCCAGTCTTTTTCAGCCACTTCAGTACTATAATGTTGGCACAATCCCCAGTGCAACAGTCTCGCCACATTATTATGCCTTTCAGTATATGGTTCTTCTGCCATTCGTATGTTGCAACCAGCAACGAGGTGTGCAACTGTTTCCAATTCTGTTTTACAAAACCTACATTTATCTGTTTCTCCCATATGTTGAATGGATTTTGTAAACCAGCAACGAGGTGTGCAACTGTTTCCAATTCTGTTTTACAAAACCTACATTTATCTGTTTCTCCCATATGTTGAATGGATTTTGTAAACCAGCAATGAGGTGTGCAACTGTTTCCAATTCTGTTTTACAAAACCTACATTTATCTGTTTCTCCCATATGTTGAATGGATTTTGTAAACCAGTGTGTACATAGCTCACTATCTTTTGTCACCAATATTAACCTTTCATCTCTTGGTTTGAATGCGCCTCTCCTTAACCATTCCTGCATTTGTTCCTGATCAACAAGAGGTTCTTCCAGAAGTTTTCTATACTTGCAACTATATTTATGCATTTTCCACAATTCTTGCCTTCTCATCTGGTCCTTCACCTTATAATCTTTCTTTTGTTTTTTGGCACATTCAGTTGCTGCCTGGTTTTTATCCACTTGTGGTTTGATTTCCATTCCTGCTTGACGCTGATATGCTTCTGCTAGCCTAAGCAGGAAAGTCATCTTAGATTTATTCTCCTCATGTTTCAAAGCTTTCACTATGTTTGGGTCTTGTGAGGTCAGCAGATATGTGTGGAGTCTCACGATTGCAGATATATACATGTAATCAATTTCAAGGAGGACCATCCCTCCTTCAGAATGGGGAATATATAATCTTGATATTCACTGCTTTTTATAAATCATTTGGTGAGCATGAAGCATCCTTCTTGTTTTCCTATCTAATCTATCCAACATGTTTTGGGGTCAGTCAGTCACTCCAAAACTGTAAATTAGGAGAGGATTAGCCAATTGATTTATAGCTTGGATTTTGTTCCTAGATGTCAACACTGTTTTCAGGATTAATTTAAGTTTTCTAAAGTACTCCTTACCAAGTTTTATTTGCATTTGTTCAAATTTTATTGTTGATCCGTTATCAATTCCCACATATTTATACACCCCTCCTGCTCAAGTTCTTTTATATCACATTCTTGTCCCAAACCGATATTTTCCTGGTGCTTTTGCACATTTATCAAGACCAAATGACATTCTTATATCACCTAAAAAAATTTGCCCACTTGCAGTTGTGCTTTTAGCTCCTCATCTGATGAACTATACAGTTTTAAATCATCCACAAAAAAGAAGATGAGAAGTCTTTACACTTTTTTTGCTTTCTGGGAGCCAAATTGTAGCCATGACCTAATTTGAAAAGTAGACAGCTTAATGGGCTAAGGACAAAACAAAAGAGAAGCAGTGACAAAGAGTCACCCTGGAATATCCATCTTTCAATTTTTATCCCTGGGATAATAATTTGTCCTTTATCATGGTTTAATTGCAAAGTGGTTTGCCACTGTTTCATAGTCACTATAATGTAATCGATCAGTGTAGGGTGTATCCTATACATTTGTAAGCACTCTTTTATCCATGAATGTGGGATGTTGGCAGATGCTTTTTTGTAGTATGTCTATGCCATACTTAGACTCTTCCCCTATTTGCAATTCTCCATTATGACTTTATTTAACAACAAATGTTCATTTGTTCCACATGACTTTCTTTTGTTACCCTTTTTTTCTATTGCCATGACCGAGTTTTATTCTAAATGACTATAAACTCTGGCAGCATCAATTCAAGTGCACAGTTTATACATAGTTAGAAAGCAAGTTATTGGTCTATAGTTTTTAGGATAGCTTACAGATTCTCTCTTAAGGAGGAGTATCATTTTTCCTGTTAACCAGGTTGGCATCTGTTTGGGGTATGCATATAAATAGTTCTTTCTCATGGCTAAATCTTCATGTAGAGATGTTAATACTTTTAGCCAGAAGTTATGTAATGCATCTGAGCCTGGGACTTTCCATTTAGGAGCTTTTCTTAATTTTGTTAAATTTTCTCTGGCCATTACTTCATCCCTTTTCATATCCTGTATATTTGAACTTCTTTTACTTCTTTTATTCATTTAGAATCTGTGTTATGTTCCACAGAGTCCTCATAGACATTTTTCCAAAAATGTGTCTATTTCTTCTTTTTTTTGGTGGTATTTCAATTCCTTTTGTCTTGTTTCCCCATTCTCTATAAAACTTCTTTGAGTCATCTATAAATTGCTTATTTTATACTTTTCCTTTATATTTATCTACATATCTTCTAAGTTTTTCTGCCTGTGCTGATATATTTAGTTTATTTTTGCAATAGTGAATGACAGATCCTATCTATCTGAGTATTTTTGTTGATCTGTTCCCTCTTCTGTACTTTTCTAACAGTGACACTTCTTGTCTTAATTACTTTATAGTTTTCTCTATTCATTACTTGCATTATGACATTTTATTTCTCCCCTTCCTTTCCCTTACTGCCCTATGTTTATGTGGTAAGACTTTATCTATTATTAATTTAGCTGCATAGTAATATATCACATTTACTTCTATTATATCATATGAATTTCTATGAACAGTCTTATTTGTTTTATTAAACGTCTAACATTTTTGGTCCTGTTGACTTTCCGTATTTTATTTCTTTCATTGATCTTAATATGTCTATCCATCTCTATTAAATCCAGCAACTTTTCCCTTAAATTGTTTTCGTCTAAACTGAGGGTGCATTCTTTTTTCTCCATTTCCTGCAGATCTTCTACAGAAAGGTCCAGAACATCTTTTCGTGTCATATTCTCTTCAGCTTCATCCTGTGTCACACATTGTTCTTTCATATTGGAACTCACTGGTCTATCACTCCACAACATTGACTGCATCAGAGTTGCCACATTTTCCTGTTCCTTCCTTTGCTGTACATCTCCAGCTGAACTTTTTGTACTGCTTTCCTAATGAAGGCTCCAAAATATCTTCAGGTGGCAACTGATCAGATGTTTCCCATTCCACTGGTTTCTTCTTAATTTGTGGATTCATTATTTTATCATGCTGTGGTGTTATCAGGGTCAGATTTTCTACAGTAAATCCTTCACTTCGAATGTAATCCATAACTTCAGTTTCTATTTCTTTAACTTCTCCATTACTAATTCTGTTTTCTACTTTTCCCCATTTGTTTTTTTATTTTTTTGTATTGTAAAATCTGCCATATCTGGATGCCTTTGTCTATATTTCTCTTCAAATAATCTTTAGTGCTGCTGTTTTTGTACTGATTAATTTTGCTTTCTCCTTTGCATAAATATTGCGCAATATTAAATCTCTTTTTCTTTCCTATGTGCATATTTTTTCTCCAGATGTCTCCTGCTTCTCCTGTTTCTCCTTACTTGGGGACTCATTGGTTCACCATGCTGTCGTATAACCTGTGTTAGATTTTCTACACTAAAAAGCTTCACTTCACAGGTACTCCATATCTTCAGCTTCTGTTTGTTTAACTACCACTTTACTACTCTTCTGTTCTGAATCCCCCCTTGGTGATCTTATTTTATGTATTGTGAAATTTTCCATATCTGGGTACTTTTACCTGTATTTCCATTTAAATATCTTTGGGGCAGCTTATTCTATAAAGGTTAATTTAGCTTTCTCCTTTGCATAAATATTGTACAATATCAGCTCTCTCTTTCTTTCCCATGTCCATATTTCTTTTTATACCTTTGAAAAATCTCTAGATTTTTACATTTTGTTCTTTATATTTTCACAATTCATCAGATGCTTCTTTTGCCAAACAGCCCAAGGTTTCTTGGTCTAAATAATACTTTTCATGAATCTGTTGTATTAATGAATGCAAATTTGCATTTGAGGCTTTTGGTAGTTTTTCTTGTGCTGGTATTTTTCTTTCCTCTAACTTATCTCTTAATCTTTTTGTATATCTTCTGCCTGGAAATTCTGAGCTTCTTCCATGATATTATATGCAAGTGGTTTACTTATGAAGTCCTGTTTGTGATATATAATAGTTTTCAGTTCAATATTTTTAATCTCTGTAATCATCTTTTTCACATCTGTTACTGATGGTTTGTCTTTGATTTTCCATTACTTAGTTATCGCTTTCTTACAATATCAACAGTAAACACAGCAATGATTTTTATCTCTTTAGTAAGTCATTTTACACAAACTCAGCAAAAGCATCTCTATAGCATGGCTAAATTATCTTCCAGTTTTAAGACTTAGCATATTATTCAAATCATTTTTGTACTGAAGCAAGTCTTTGCCTTCACAAAATTGATGAACCCAAGAACATCTTTCCAAACCATCACATATTTTCATCATGTAGAGGTATATAAATATTTCTGCAACCACTTCCACACAAAATCCCAAATTTTCTTGATTTAATTGCATATTTAGGGTTAAGATATTCTATCACCCTCTGATAATATATAATATCTTTATTTAAATGTTCATGTGCTTTCTACCTTTAGACTGTATTGTCTTTTCTGATGTAATATTGCCTTATATGTCCTCCTTATCATTCTTCTCTGATCTATTATTTTCATTCTGGCCTCAGTTACAAAATATACTGTTTGTGGCTTAACATAATTACTATCTAACCTCCACATATCTTTCTTTGAATTCTGACATTAGATATGTATATGCAAGTTGATTTCAGACCACTAACCCAAAGGTTGGCCTAACTTCAGACCATTTTATTTCTTCATTTCCTTTTATCACCAGCTCCCAAAAATCTAATTTCTTTGTTCTTTCTTATCTAAATACTCATGACATTCACTTCTATGCCTTTGTTAGTATATGTAGTGTAACCTATTGGTATTATTCTGTTCTCCCAACGTCTAACTTTCTTTAACATAGACCTGTTTAATATATGTATGCACAAAAGGTTGTACATAATGATATTTATACTCTTTTCCTATATCTGCCCAAATGCCCATATGTAGCCTGTCATTACTTCATCAGGCACTATTCCTGTCATTTGCTTCTAATCAGGCGCATATTCCAGGTCCTGAATCAAATATACGTAACTGCATAATTTTTGGCATGAGTCATCTTTTTTCACATACCCCAAATGGCATATCTCTTCTATCATTTCACACTGAAACACTGCTATATCATAGAAGACAGAGCATTTGTATAGTCTTTGTCAGCTTTTTCATTTTCTTACCATGCTTGATATTACAAGAATGCCTCAGCTCCAAGGTGAAAGTTGCCATGTCATCTCTGACCTGTTGTCACCTGAAAGCAACTCTGTCTTAAGCTTTTCTTTGTCGTTGCATATAACATTTTTGTTTACATTTGGATACATTTACTAGTCATCACACAATGTGCTATGCCTATATATTGTTGTATTTTATATTCTGTTGTGGAAAGATTTAGACAATTTACTCTTTTTATTAGAGATTTCTCTATCATCACCACCTACTAGCAAAATTCATTAACTTTTCACATTGAATTTCATTGTTATTCAATCTCTTTTCCTTATTTGTAATTCTGTTTAATATTGGTCACACAAAAGCTAAGTATCTTTTTTAATTAGTTCTAGGCAAAGGTCATGACATAATTCAAAACGTCTTTGCTCAAGAATCAGAACAAAGCCAAAGTGCCTAATCAGAAGACATCCTCTAATCCCACACTGATGGATTTGTAGAACATCCGCAAAACAAACAGCATCATAAATACCCATTCTAAGACTTAAACCTCATTTGTCATATAAGCAGGGCATGTTGGAGAGACAGGTATGCATCTCAAAGATTTATCCTTCTCTGAAACAGGCTTCCCATCCATGTGAAGCAAAGTTCATCCCTAATCCTATTCAAACATAACTTGGTCCAATGAATGGGGAATCTCAAATTTACCCCTTGTTTGGCACATATGTCCTTACTGGTAAGGGACGACCTGTGAATACTTGATGTGTCCAAGTCTATATTGCAACCAAAATATTCCTTGAAGTATTGGCACGTCAACAATATTTTGGTAAATTTGGTATAAGTTTGGCTAAGCTTAAAAGTGTTCTTGGGCAAGCAGCTTAGTAACCACCTATGAACCTATGCAAATAATAGGGAGACAAAGACCCCAAATTAGGAAAAATTTGTAAATAATGTTCTAATTCATCCAAAATAGATTACACACATTTTCTGAACAGTAACTGTAATCCTTAGTGCTTTACCAGAAAATCAAAAATGTTATGACATACAGGGAAAATAAATCGCAAAAATCAGGACGAGTTGAGAGGTATGTCTCCATTTAGTACTTCTTAAAATGTCTGCCTCCTTTATCTTCAAAATCCTTACATTTTTATATATCTTCCATCACTGAGGAATGATGTCACATTTTTGGAAGTGTACTTCTGTTCTTTTTCTTCCTAAGGTCCCATTTACTCAAAGACCTGAGGATTTTCATTTTGTTTATAATCTTCTCATTCTGTCAAAAATCCTTGAAAACTTTACATATAATAAAATCCTACGTGGAATGTCCAAATCCAAATATAGCTAAGTGCGTGATTTTTAGGAAGAGATATGGTGTGGTAATTGCTCTCCTTTCAGTTAGTTCTGCATCTTGAATGTGGGGAATCATTACCTAACAGGAGTTGGCTAAAAGACCTTGGAAGAGCCTTTGAAAATGTAGAACATTCTTTACTCAAGCCCCAAGCAGTCTTGCTTTGGAGAAGGCTCATTTGTATGGGAATCAGATTATTGAGGCTATTTTAAATTACCTTTGAGAGGAATCATTGTAGTCTAGGGTGGACCCACAAGGGTTTGCTTTAACTGTTTTGTCTAGGGTCTTGTCCTGTTCCCTCTGTTTCCTAAGGACATCTACATGGATGTGCTTGGACTTAGAGCTGTCTTATATGCAGTTGTCATGGTGTTTCTTTGAACCAGGTCAAGTGAAGTGACTATGCAAACCTCACTGTGTGTTAACCATCAGGGTATGGAACTGATATATGGTTAAAAAACTTTACTGACATAGGATAAGCCCTTTGCTTCATCTGCTTTCCCCAGTCAGTATGTCTCGCTGTTGTATGTTGAGCTTTCCTGTTCAGCTTTGTGCCAGTTCCAAGCATCCATGAAAGCAAGTCAGGCCAGGAATTATATGAGTGAGCATGAAGAGAGAATTCAGATAATAAAATGCACATATAAAGCATATGTGGGCTCTCTTGGATCCTTTTTCATTAAACTACACTGAAGAGAAAAAGGGATGATAAGGTGATTAACATATATATATTTTTAGATGTGATCTATAGTTTCTTTAATGATTTTTTTAAACACCTTTATTAAATGATCACTTAAGACATAAGCAAACATAAATCAACAGAAAAGAAAACAAACTATTTTAACATTTTTTTCATTTAATTACAATATACATTACATATATTTTCTTTGCTACTATCATCAGTCCCACATTACAAAAAATTGCTGAATTCCTGTCTTCCCTTAAACCTCACTCCTCTTCCTTCTTAACATTATTATGCATGTATTGTTCTCAGAATTTCTATTTATTTCCATGCAATTTTCTCCCTCTCTTTTCTAAAGATTCCTCTCCCAGTTCTTTTATCTGTTTTATAATATTCAGTACCACAGATACAGTGGGTGTACACTTTGATTTTCATTTTCTAGTAATTGCTTTTTTAGCAGCCAACAGAATTAAACTTAACAATGCCTTACTATGTTTAGGCAATTCAGATCACGTACCCCAGCTCAAAGGAATTATTTCCCTACTTACATTCATTTGCCACTCAATATTTCTGACAGAATACTCTCTAAGGAATTTTTAAAATCTGCCAGCTCATTACTCTACCAAAACATATATTCCTAGTTACCCCTTTCTTCAACATCACACCTCCAAAATTTGTTATCTACCTGATGAAAAATGCTTTGAAGTCTGCTTAGGGTATAAAAATTCCTATGCAAAATGTCCAAGCAAAGATACTAAACCTTCTAGACTTGATTGCGTACTTGGGAGCTATACATGTCTTCCCATTGTTTGCTTGTAAATTGCTTTTCCAGTCTCTCTTCCTAATCTTTTCTAACCTCCTAACAGCTATATCTGTTCTAGATTCAACTAAAAACTATGCCAGAGCAGGTGTTAGACTTACTGAGATCAAGCCCTGTCAGGGAAGGGAGTCTCTAGCCTGAAATCCCAATGTCTTCTTGGCCTCATCCCAATCTATTACATTTCCTGCTTGAGTTATTTGCTGCCAATATCTTGGTTCCTTTCCAGGTTTCTCCAGCAAATTCCAGCCCCCTCTTGCCTATTTTCTGTAACCCTACTTGCAGTTATCCCTATTGGCAAAATCTCCTTTCTTCATTCTAGTATTGGCTTAGTTCTTAGAATACTTCCTGCTACTTTATGACTATAATATGCTATCTAGTTGTCATTATTCCCCTTAAGAATATGCATCCAAACTTCCACTCTTTCCCTAGTTCTTGAACTTCCCCCTTGTTTCAGCATTATTCATTTCCACTTTGAATTATAACCTTCTGCTTATGTTATGTATATTAGCCTTAACTGTGTAGCTCTAAAATATCTCTTCAAATCAGGTAAACCTGAACCACATTGGTCTATATTCCCTTTAACTCTTGCTCTGTTTCCCTTTCATCTAAATTCCTTCAATTCTTTATTAATTATTGCCCACAATTTATCCTTAGTGTGATAAAAGGATACCTGACCCATATACAAGACTAAAGGGACTAAAAAAAAACTTTTTTTTACAGCTTATTTGTTACTATCCATGTCCATAAAGAAGATTCTTCAGTTTTTCAATTTTTGTATTATCTTTTGTTTAGTCTCTTCCCACATATCCTTAGTTGCCATAACAGAAGCCTTTTTAATCCATACGCCTACATACTTCATCTTATAATGTCCCTATAAATATGGGTATTGCTGAACTAATTTGTGTATGGGTACATAATTTATGGCTATAGCTTTTGTTTTATCTTCATTAATTTTATATCCTGAAAAGACCTGAAAATGTCTCAAAATGTTCCACAACACTGAGATGTCCTTTTCTGGATTTTATCAGGTACAAATTAATGTTATCTGCAAATAAAGCCAACTTTTTGTCATTACCATACCAATTATATCCTTGTATTTTTGAGTACCTTATTTTTTTTCGAATGACACTAAATATAAAGCAAATAAAGGGGAAATAAGACACTACCACCCGGTTCCTCTGTTCAAACATGGCTTATCTGAGAGGAACCCTCACACTTTAATTCTTGCCTCTGATCCTTCATATAGCCATCTAATTAACCTTATTATTGTATCAGGGATTTCATATGCTTCCAGTGTCCTACTCATAAAATCCCAGCTTACTCTGTCAAATGTTCTCTCTGCATCAAGATCCTCCAACAACAGAGGTATTTTCCTACATTCTGCTTCCCTCTGGATCATCATTATTGTATTATATTTATCAGGTATGGCAACACCTTTGTCATTCTTTTAGTTGATATAGACATGAACACTTTATAATCATGGTTTAAAATTTAAATGAAGCTTGGTCTGATGGTCTTTGCTATCTTTAGGTAACACAGGCACACAACTTTCTTCCACAATGTTGGTGCTTCCCCTCCTTTTAAAATGGTGTTAAACAAAATCTTCCAGATCTTTATCACTTTCTTCCCTCCCAATTCCCAAACTTCCACAGGAATAACATCCATTCCTGGAGACTTTCCTGAAAATTGATTATACATCACTGTTTTTATCTCACCTTTTGCCTTAACTGTTACTTGTTCAGCCTTGTCTACATCTAACATTGGCATAATTAGGTCTTCCATAAATGTTTCAATTTGTACTTTTTCTTGATTTCCATATTTCTCCAATTTATACACATTTTCATAAAATTTCTGGATTATCTGAAAAAATTGTCTACAGGATCTCTGGTTATTTTTCTTGTTATAGGTTCCCTATGTTTGGAGACAACCCTGTCAATGTTCTGCTGCCTAAGTTGTTGTGCTAAAAGTTTTTGTGGTCTAGAGTTGTTATTAAAAAATATTTTCTTAACTGCAACCGTTCTAAACAAATGCATATTATCTATATACTCCCTTATTTTCTCTTTAGCACTCTGCATTTGCTCCTCCTCCTCTTCTTCTGTGAGATTCTCCTTATTCTATAATATTTAAACCTTTGTCAGCCCCTAAGTCTTAACCATATCTCTTTCACTGTTATTTTGACTCTGTTTTTAAACTCCATTTTCATTTTATCCCAGTCACTAGATATTTCTATCTTCCTTAATAACTCTTGAATAACTTCCAGTACCCATTCCTTATATCCTTCTCTTTTTAACAGATAGGTGGAAAAGCACCAGTATTTTGCTTTTACTCCATTACCCTGCATTTTTATTGGTGCATGATAAGCAATAGTTATAGGATGTGTGTTGAAACTTTCAATTAAACTCAAATATAATTTCTATGTAATCTAGCCCAGTTACTGTACCTTGGGAAATAATATGTCCATTCTCTCTGAGTTCCTATTACTGAATTCACATCTTCCATGACAAATATTTTCATAAATTTCTTCAGAAATCTACCATCTTTTGTTATATTATGCAGTCCCCCGGTAAATTCTCACTATTGCAATTCAAATTCCAGTCCCTACCTATAAATAATATTCCCTGTTGAAAGGTGATTATTTCTCCCACAATTTTCTTAACCTGCATAATAGCAGTTTTTGGTGGAGTATAAATACATGTCATTATAATACTCTTCCCTTGCCAATAGCCCCTTACTACAACAAAGCTACTATTTTTGTCTTTTTTCCTAATCTATCACTATTGGAGCTGCACTAGCAATTAATATAATTATTCCACTTTTCTTCTGTCCCTAATATTCTGCTGAATATCCCTTCTGAAATCCACTCAAATTCACACACTCATTTCTTTCCAAACATGACTACAATAGCACTATTTGCACTCTGCATTTCTTAATATAATTCAATATTCTTTCCTTTTTATCTGTACCTGTAAGGCCTTTCACATTCCAGGATAACATGGACAGTATAGCCTCCAAGATAAAAAACTATTTTTCTCACCTACTATACATGACAGTTATTTTGAATGTGTATTTCCAGCTTTTGTGTTGCAGGCATATACTAATGTTTGGTAGGCAGATCTTTTGTACAGTTGTTTCTTCTCATTTCCCTTTGAACCTATATTACATTTTTTAAGACTTTTTGTTTTACTCTAAACCCTCAGTCAAAAAACTAAATAAAAACACCTCTGACCTTATTAACATGGAACCATTGCCTTAAACTGACAGCTGTACCTACAGGTATTACATAACCTAAAATTAAGGTTACCCATGATAAAGCGCATGCTACAGCCTATGCTCCCACTTACACTGACTGATGTCTGTTTTTTTATCTCTGCCCCTTCCAGATATGAAAAACAGCTTGTTTTCTTTCATTAACTTTTATCCCTAAGAAAAAGTGCAATGTCTATTTAAATAAAACTAAATTTACACTTTCTATTAACTGCATTGAAGTATCAATACTGCTTGGGAGGTTGTTACCTCTTATTCACGTCCCATAATTTCAAACTTAATTTTTTTCAGTAAATTGTTTGCCACTGTTTTGCATTCCCCCCTCAGCAAAGAATACTGAGAATTCTCAAAAATTTAACTGATTGCATATGCAGACAGCTTGTCTCCATGGAATTCTACTCAGCAATGAGTCTTTGTAAATTACACTCAGAAAATAATGTAAAGCTGCTCCCAGCTATAGACATCTCCACACCACTGAACATTTGCTAATGAAAAACAAACAAGCTAATATCTTTACAGTTTTAAGAAACCTGGTGTTTTCATTGCTTTCATCATTTGTCTTATTTTTGAAGCTTACATGCTTATAAAAATACCCGCTTATAGTTTAAGCCAAATGTAGTAATCTAGACATTCAGCCTTGTAAAATAAAAAGAGAAACTATCCTAATTACACATATAATATAATCAGTGCACTTTTACACCTCACCCTCAGCACAGCAACCCAAGATCACAGCATATGAACATTAAACTCCCTTTTTCCAGCCTTTTTTGTCTCATTATACTGTAAAACATATATTTCTTACAAATAAAAAGCATATGCTTATTTTAATATCTTTAACACATACAACAGTAACTGAAAAGTCCCTTCCCATATTTAAAATACCCCTAACTACACACTACATGAAACTGTTTTATTGAATATAACACGTAGTTTATATCATAAAATGTTTCATACAAATGCTAATAAGAACAAAAAGTTTTACTTGCAGTTAGTTTTTTTCCCTTTTAATGTCCTTCTAAACATTAATAATATAAAGTGGGGTATATGCTTTGCAGTCCACCCACAAGTTTTACAAAGTCAACAAAAGTCCAGTGTTTTCAGTCACTTTTTCTTGCAAAATCATATTTCACAAAATTGATAAGATGCTTTATAGTCTTCCATTCATTCACTAATTTCAGAGTTGCTGGTCTTCCTGTTTATCTCCATCTCCCAACCATAGACTCTGGATCAAGTCTAAAGAACTGCTTATTCTTCCAGTCAACTCCTGTGCTTTCTTTTGTCTCTCAAGCATTTTCCTTTGGAACATTGGAAAAGATTTTACTGGCAAAGTCCCTCTGTGAGTCTTACCATCAGTAGAATGAGAAGCAAAATTATTTTTTTGCTTGCTGAATCACTTTTTTTGGATAAGCTATTTTATTTCACACATAGTCTGTTCTGCATCATAAAATGCTGTTGATCCTCCAAGAAAAAAGACATTGAAGACAGCTGGACACAGCAGCTTGAATCTCAAGCCTGTCTCATGGCATTCACTGATTGAAGGAATACATTTCTTTCTCTTCTGCCTGGAGTACAGTGAGTAATTATTTTCTACAAACACTCTACTGTCTTCAGTTTTTAATATGTTGTCCTTCTGCCACAATTTTATCATTATCAACTATGTCTGATAGTATGATTGTATCTTTACTAATGTAGGCCTTGGCTGCTTTCTCATGGCCAGCTTTGGAGCATACACTGGATGTGTTTATTCAATTAACAAATTCTACTGTGGAACACCAGTCCAGTAGCTTATTTGTACTTTCATAAAATTAATACAGTCTGTTCCTTCCAGTTTCTCTGGTGCAGTAGAAGACCTCAGTTTTTTTCTGCATGCTCTGTCTTTTAACTATTATTTTTTAAACAGTTCTTGTTGAGAAACTTCATATTCAGCCAGCATTTTCTTCATGTCAACCTCTGACTTTTTAGCAGTTTTATCCGTTCATCTGAATTGCTAGTTAAAGCCTCTTCTATTTTTTTCTAACCTCTTATTGTTTGATTTGATAGATTTCTTCAATGCTTCATTTATTTTAACCACCTCTGAGTACATTTGATTTATTTCTACCTCTAAATTACTGGAAGCCATATCTGAAACAAAGCTGAAGCTTGAACTATTTTTTGCCGAACAACTGCCAAATCCTTCCCAGAAAGTGTTTTCTCTTCACTTTTTTTGCTTAATTTTCTTTCAGGATTTCCAAATTTCTTCTTTTCTGGCATCCAGGCAGTATGTTTACTAGCCAGTAACTGAATTCTATAAAAAAAAAAAACAGTGGCACTGCTTTTTCTCAGTTTCTCTTTCCACACTATAAGAGCTGAAGTTATGCTGCTGATCAGTATTCAACCATCTTGGAAGTACTTCAAGATACTTAGCATATTGATGTCACAGCAATGGTTTCTCATATGGGAAGAATTGACAGTTTTAACCCAAATATGAAATTGTGATCAACAAACATTGAAGGAAATTAACTTTTCATTTTCATTCTGAATGATATTCCTGAACTTAAGCAATTGGATACATTGCTCAGTGTTATGGGTGTTTCTGCATATGACCTACTTCAGAACTTGGTTCAGCTACTCAAACTAGAAAAATAAAAGATGTAGACAAATCTTTGAAATGTTAAAGTAACAATTTGGACCCTGATATTTCCCTTTATTAATTGCAAACAGAAGGACAACGAAATAGTGACATGATATGTGGCTGAGTTGATGTAGGACACAGGGAACTTTGAATTTGGTACAAATATTGATGAAGTACTAAGAGAATTATTCACTAGTGATGCAAACAGTACAGACTGTTCAGGGAAGCTGTTATCTGAATGAAGTTTAATATATTCAAGAGCAACTGAAATTTGACTGAGCATGCAACTGAGGAAGTATAATGTACCTGTTGGTATGGTAGTTAAAAGTTAACATTTAGACAGGTTTTGTTATTATAATTAATAGCCCACAATACTGTAACTTTAAAGAAATAAAATATCATAGTTGTATGACATTGGGACATATAAAACGAGCATGTCATTGTAAGCTGCATTCCAAACTAAGCAATAGAAAACAAAACATTTTGTGAATAGAATATGAAGTGTATTTTTAAATAGAAAATAGATTCACTAGTGTTTTCTTTGTTAAACAGCAACAAAAATAGTTGCTTATATCTACTTCTCAGATGAACGTTAACAAAAAATGACATGAAGTTTGAAGCAATCTTCTAACACAGAAAATCTCCTGTTACCAATACTGGAAGAGTTAGTGGACTTAATCTTTGATGACAATGACATCTGTTAAAAGGAAATTAATAACCACTCCAAACCCAAAATCAGATTGCAGATCAGAACTATGCAATAAAAGAAGGTAAGATGAGCATATTAGGAGAAGAAAAAGAAGAGAGACGGAGACCAGCAAACAAAAGAGATAGCTGAATTGCAATAGGATTCAGAGCAGAATAAGCTGCAGAGCACTTCAAGAAAAAAAACTAGAGGGATCTCAAGGACAGATGTACCTGCCCCACTTATCATTGGATAAGTCTAGCAGGGTCTGCAGTTGAGTGTGGTCTGAAATTTTCTTAGGATCACTGGACTCATGGGATGAAAATTGCTGGTGTAGGGAAAGAAATAAGAAGGGCCAAAACTGTGGTTAAGTGACTCCTCATATACAAATGCTCTTGCTTTTTACAGGTTGATAAGTTCATAGATAAGTAATAGATTAGCTGCCCTTGAGGCCATTTTAAGAATATCCAATTTCTCTTTTTTTGCTCAAAACAACATATCCTACTTGGTTATAGATTGGCCTTACCAGTCCCATGGTTGATTTTTATATATTAACCCTAATGAGAATAACTGAGATCATACCATAGATAATTTGAGGGGACCCATTTATGTAATAAAGCATTTAGGAGCTGCCTCTGTCCATTAGTAGTATAGGAGGCAGTCTTGGGGTATATGTTCTTCTTCTCATCCATACATCTAAGTTGTATTAGAATACGGATAAGGATGAACTTTGTTTTATGTGGATGGGGAATCTGTTCCAGACTGATGGTATCCACTGTGAGATATACATGTCCCTACAACCATTCTGTTGATGTTACAGAGCAGGTTTAGATCCTTTGAATATTTCTGATGCCATATGACTGACTGATGTGCAGTAAATCCATCAGTAATAGGTCAGAAGATGCCTTGTATGCCAGAGACAAGTCACCTCTTAGCAGTCTGTAGGTATGGAGTATAGCGACAGGTCTTTTGAGTCGCTCCATGTAGGATGTGTTGTTTAGGCCTTGTATTTAGTAAGTATCTCTCTGGGTGTTCCAGTTATTGCATGTGTTTGGACAGATACATGCCAAAGGGGGTAGTATATTCAGTGATTGGCCTAATGAGGACTGAGCAAATGTGGATAATGGCATCCCTAGATCTAGACACAATCCCTTTCTTTATAAGCTGTGTAATATAGAAGGACTTTCTTACAATAATGGACAAATGCTGATTAAAAGCTAGGTCACTGCCCATATAAGTTCTCAAATCCCAAACAATTGGGCCAAATCTTAGGGCCATATCATCAATGTGGTAGTTCCCTGGGGTAGATGACTTGCCAAAGGGCAAAATAATGCTTTTTTATGGCATTTAGGTTCAGTCAATGATTTTGGCACTAGTTATTTATTTGGGACAAACCTTCTTGCAGGATGACTAAGTCATTTGGGGATTCAGTGACTGCTTCTAGCTTGCAGTCATCTGCAAACTAAGTCAGCCAGAGCCCTTTGGTATTTACTTTTACTTCAGAAAAGTAGATGCCAAACCAGTAAGGTACCAGCACAGAACCCCGGGGAACTCCGCTGTTATTTGCAGTTAAATATACTTATTTGCAGTTTTGAATAAGCATATAGATACTCGTAGTGGTGTGTGCAACAAGGTTCTCTGTAAGCTCCAGGTTATGTGGTATTCATATAATCAGCTTGGAGATTTCATGGATTACTTAGATTTACTTGTTGCTCAATTTAGAAAGATCTTGTATACTCTTGAGAAGACTAATAGCATCTAAATATGATGGCAAGGCTTAATTTAATGTACTTTGTACAGCTTACTTATCATTACAAGCTATAGTCCATAAAGAGTAGAAGTGGGCATAGAGGCAACATTTGAAATGGAATGGTTGAATACAGTTCTTAGTCAAATTATTATTCTATTTTCTAGATTATTAACTAAACCAATTTTGAATTCTGTCTTTAAACAGAGAGTGAATCGTTGTTAACAGATCTTTGATGATCTGGTAATAAACACTATTCTTTTTTGTATGTATGCATATCCTATGCTTGCTTACATGTATTGTGATAGTGGGCTAAGACTTCTTCTTGGACAACTATTATTGCATAATTTAGGAACAAGCAGTGATTGGGTATGAATACCCCAGTTTGAGTAATGTTACATGTATACTGTGAAGTAAGCCCTAAGTACCTGCATACCTTCTAGCCTTGTATATAGATATTGTAAAATATGAAACAGTCAAAAAAGTGACTGTAATTTATGGGAATGGAGGTTCTCAGTGAATTAAAGTTACTTCCCCTGCTGTTGTTTGATCATTGCTAAACAGTCACTGATCAAGCATTGCAGAAAGTTTGTCACACAGTATATTGGATTTGCTGAAATTAGTGTAAAAAATCATTACTATGGAGCATGCTTATATGACTGCATGTGTCTTTTGGGAGAATATTGCAGAGTAACAAGATGACCACAGTTTCTTTCACTTTTGTATTGCAGTCAAATATCTGCATTGTACACAATGAGTGGATATGTTTGCTGGACTGCATAGATGTGTGTGAATGCAAATAATCCATTGAGTAGCATTACTATCTTACAATACTTGTCTCTATGTTTTGAGTTCTTGCCTGTGATTCCTATGGTGTGGAGTCTGCATATCTTCTCTGTCTGTTTGTATTTTACCCAGTTTACTCTGACACCACAAACATGTGCTATAGATGAAATGGTATTCCTCCAAATTGTGTATATGTAGGTGTGTAGTGTATGTTGAGTGTGTGTGTGTGTGTGTGTGTGTGTGTGTGTGTGTGTGTGTGTGTGTGTGTGTGTGTATGTGCGTGCATGTGTGTGTATGAGTACATTACTCTGGTCATTATTTTTCACTTTCCTCACAATTAAACACCAGACATGTAAACAGGTGACTACCTTTTGGGAATAGAGTTATGGAGACATGCTGTGTATCTTAGTCTGTAAGCAACAAACTTGAAGTATCTTAATGTGTCATATTTGTTCTTTCTTTTTCATCCCAGACTGACATCAGATGGGTACACAGAAGGCAGCTTTCTTTTGATGGTTTTGGTCTGGAGGTAAGTTGTTTATACGTATGACATCAGTAACTTGAAATATATGTATTTGACCATTTTGCACTCACTTTTATAACAACGTACTCTAGAGGAGTATACAGAATGTGTTTTTTTGAAAGGGTAAGAATGCAGGCACTATTTCCTTGATGTGATTTAGGTACCCTAACAAACATTTCTCTTTTCAGGTTTTTTGGGGGAACTACTATTTAGTCATCTTTGAACATTAAGCCTTAGACACGTGTACTTCTTCCTTAAAAGAAGACAAAAGTAAGACTGAATCTCTTTCCTTAGTCATGATTTTTGTTAAGGCCATCATTAGATGAAAAGGTTAGAAAAATACCTAAAATGTACCTCAAAACACATACATGTGCTGCCACAGGAATATTTGCTAGGTAGCTAACTGTACAGTTACATGTTTTTTTAATGTATTTTTGGTGTGGTCCCAAAATACATAGACTGGATTGTGATCACTTAGTGAGGTTGGAATAGTTCAAGAATAAGTGATTTTACTTGGTCTTCTTGTAAGAAACCAATCAATTTTTCTGATGATTTCACTATTTTAGTTAGCATACTTATATGCTGATTAGACCAAAAAGGTCAATGTTAATGTTAGAACATTTTGTAGTATGTGCATTGCTTCTGGCCAGTGTGCTTCACTCAGAGTGGCAGTGTAGTGTTTGATGGTAGTAGTTATCCAGAAAAGAAAGTCTTCAGCAATGGTGCTATTTGGATTGGGGGTATGCAGAAGTATCTTTGCACAATATCTTATAGGTACTCAGCTTAAATGAGGTTGATGAATTCTAATATGGGAAAATCTGGTGTTTGCAATATTTTCACACAAAACTGTTAGGCATGCTGTCTTAGAGACCATTGTGGAGCCTAGCCCAAGTCTCCAGTTGCTTCAGAGCATATCTGGTTAAATGACTTGTTCAAAGTTCACACAGTTAGCAAATACAGGCTGCCAGATATACTATAATCCTAAATATTCAATTTTGCCTGCATACAAGTTGGCCACACCCTAATCCCTTTTCACTGCATGGTCTGATTTAATTATGTCAAAGCCTGGAGAGAGCAGCTCCTCATTACTTATATGGGATTTTAATCATGTTTCAGTTACTGCAAGCACATCAGGAGAGAGTGGGGGTTAATCATACATTACTAAGAGATATAGCTAAGCAGTGCTTGGATGTTGCAATTTGATATATGTTTATATACCTTAAGCTATTTGTGATGAATTTAGCCTTAAGCCATTCCATCAGTGTGACCTGTACTATTTGCTTGTTTCCCCCGATACTGGACTGTCATATTTGAAAAAAACTTTGACTAGTTTATTTATTTGGCTAAAAAATAAACAAATAGACAGACAAACAAACAAACAAACAAAAAGTAATGGAATTATCTTACCTGGTTATCTCTAAAAAGGTTTATTTAAATTAGCTCACTTATATTGCTTTTAAATAAATACATTAAAAATGGAATAGATAGGTACTTGACACACATATATAGTCATATATGAAGAAGACATTTGTGTGTGCTTTTTTCCTCTGTACCTTCCAATAATCAACCCCTCTCCATACTATTATTATTGAGCCCATTCACTCTCCCTTTCTTAGTCCACCCCCAGTATGAACTGAAATTGATCTGCGGTGCTGTGAGCCATGCAGATAAGTAGGTCATTTGGGCCCTTACCAGCAATCCAGCAATGAGGGTATTTCTGGTAACACACTAACCTTACTACCACTGACTTTTCAAGCATATCTGTGTTTCTGCTGATATGATAATGAGGCCTGCTGTCAGTGGCTTGGGATTGCCAAGGCCATGTTCTCAGGGTTTACTATCAAAATGTCTAGGTGACTTACCTCGACTGTGAGAAGGTCGAACACAGAGGAGCAGAGAAAAAACTGCGAACACAATTCCTGTCAAATTTGAAACATCGATACTTAGCTTGTGTTCACAGTTTTGAACATCAGTGTTTTGAAGTGCATTGCACTACAGTGGGGATCGGGAAAATTACCCTTTTCCTCACTGTAGTGTGATCTTGGAGTTAGAATATATAAGTAGCAGGGTGTGTTGGGGGGGGAATACTCTGCATCGTAGTGTATGTTTTTTTCTGGATAGTGAATGGTCGAATGACGATTCCTTTGAAAGACTCGACATTCTGAGCCTTTTTTATTTGTTGTTCCGGGTCGGGAATGTGCATAGTCGAGGCAAGTCACCTCAACATTTTGATAGTAAACCTGTTCTCAGTCCTGTCCTTGTCTGTGTCATGCATGATAACAGGTCTATATCAGTAAGTCAAAATGGCTGAATATCGAATACCAGATGTTAGAACTGTAAGGTTAGAACACTGGTAATTGCGAAGCCGCGGAACACCGAATTCTTTTCCAGGGAAATAATTCGGTGGGCCGTTTCAGTGACTTTGTGATTAGCAGGACTGTGGTGGGAAGTTGTGGTGGTCAAGTAAGTGTGTGATTGTTTGGATGTTAGAGTTAGGGCGGGATAGGTGAGTTAGGGTTAGGGCGCGGGTCAGGTGAGTGTGTGATAGTGACGGGCCTTAGGGTTAGGGTTTGGGTTAAGGCAAGTGGATAGGTAGTAGTGTATGTACAGTTTAGTGTAGGGTTAGATATAGGATTTTGAGTGTATGTGTGTGGATTGATGTTTTTCTGGTGTGCTTGTGTTGTGTGTGTGTTTCTTGGAACAGCGATTTTTTTTCCTGGGAAAAAAAAATCACTGTTCTAAGACTTCAATGTTTTTGCAGTTCGTGGTTTGAAGTTCGAAATTATGGTGTTTGAACTTCAGACATTTCGTTGAACTGATATAGACCCCATGATAACAATTAGTTGATTAACAACAGCACTCCCTTCCATCAGCATGGGCAATACTCAGCTGTTCAATCCCAGCCTCCTTTGCCAGTATTCAAACTCTGGTCATTTAGGTTGAAGTAAGGCTTTTTATTCCTCCGTGACACTGAACATGGTGAATCTGCATAAAATCAGCCTGAAAATGTATACTGGGTAACAGGTCTCATATTTTATTTATTTAACATTTATAATATTGCTAAATGACTTCTATTCAATTATGCCAAATCTATGAACATAAATCATTTCTCTTTAATGAAATATTCGGTACTTCCTTATTATAGCAGCCTTGAGGAAATTGAAAATGGCCTTGGCAGAATCGCTATGGTGAGGAAACATTCTGTCTACCAAATAAGGTGCTCTCCACCTGCTTTGCTCACCTGCTTTGATACACAAACTTAAAATTAAGTTTTGCAGCTATGGTGTACTTCCTTACCTGGTAACTCAAACAACCGAATGTATTTCTACTTTTGCCTTTAGTAATTGGAATTTAAAGCTTGGCAGGGACAAGGTAAGTGTGACAAAATTGGGAACAATTATACACACATATTACATGTATACCTGAGTAAAGGTTGGCTTTCACTTGCTCAGAAAACCACATTCCTGGAGTGTGTATGCAGTCACCTGCTTTGAGTAACTCGGCAGACCATGGGTGTGCCACAATAATGTATGTACAATGACAGCAGTGCCTAAACCTGATAGGTGAGTCAGCTTTCCCTACATCTCCCTCCATAAATCACAGCCACAGTCTTTACGTACAGGATGCCATACCTGCTGGAGCAGGTGGCATGGTACAATCTACAGGAGCAATGCCAGGGAACCTCAGTCGAAGTCAGGATCACTGCAAGTCACAGTAAAACACTCACCTGAAACTGGATTACTCACCCTGTTTAGTCTTTATGTTACCATATCAGCAAGGCCACTATAATAAGGAAGTACCAAATATTCTAACAGATAGGTAAGAACCTCAATTTCTAGATGCAATGAAAATACTTTCACATATCAATCCACTGTCCACTGTCTGTCAGATGAGAAGGTTGTCCAGTAGCTACCAGGATATGGGGGCCAAGGCCATCAAACATGATTTGGGTATGGGGGTAGGTACCACTGACTGCTATTAGGATGGAAAATATGGTGGCCACTATTATTAGTTTGTCTGAATGCAGAGATCCATGGGCGATCTGACTGATGGGAAGCTGAGGGGGTGATTGTTGTTTACAGTGGTTTTATGGGGGGTCCGTAATTTATTTCATTTTTTTCATACACTGCTAGATCCTTCAATAGTGGTGACTGAGTACAACAATCACACAACTCCATCTGTTGTGTACACGTAATAGTGCTTTGCATCATCTTAATGTGCTTGACTTGGAAGGGGGTCTCCTTGGATTAAATTTCCCCACTTGGGCATAATAGATAAACTCTCTCAACTGGTATCAATCCATATGTTACCAGATGGTTGGCAAACTGGCTCACTAATAGAACCCATCTAATCAAAATAGGGGAAGCCACCTCAAGCAGTAAACCCATAATGAGTGGCACACCCCAGGGATCGGTCTAGGGGCCTCTGTTATTCGGGATATACTTCTCTGAGGTGCAGGCCAAAACTAGTAGGCTATGGCTGACCAAGATTGCAGATGACTGCAAACTGGGTGAGGTCATCAACTCCCCAAGTGATGTGGGCGTCTTCCAATAGGATCTCACCCAAACAAATGACTGATGCCAGAAACATGGCCTCAAGACAGCCCCACATATTATCACATTAATAACAATGTCAGTAGTGAGGGATTTGGGCATCCAGGTTGATAGCAACCTGACTTTTGACCACCATACTGCTTCCATTGTATGGAAAGCTTTCTACATGGCCCACCTCATAAGTAAGGGTATCTCATCCAGGGAAAAAGAGGTCATAATATCCCTGTATTCTTCCCTTATAAGGCTAACTGTTAAGTACAATGCTCCCTTCGGCATGTACCTTGCAAAGCACATGCTTCAGCTGGAGAGACCACAGAGGATCCTCACCAGGAGAATCAAGGGCCTCAAACATCTACCCTACACAAATAGGCTAAAAGACCTGTCCCTCTACTCAGTTTCATACAGACCCCTCAGAGGTGACCTCTGTCTGGCACAAAGCAATCTCAGACCCTGCCTTGATGGGACTGCTGCATATCCCCAAGTCAAGATACACTCAAGTAACCCATACACAAGACCTCAACCTGGTCTGTGATATCAATAGAACTTGTTGGCAAGACAGATTTGTGTCCCAGAGACTCCCCCATCTGTGGAACAGACTCCCTCTTCATGTCAAGCAGAGTACTTCATTATCCCTTTTTCGGCGCGACCTGGATAACTGGATGGGAAACTGAAAATACACCCCTGGGATTCCACCTGTGTCCATGCTGGAAAGGGGCTTTGGGTGATGACTTTTCTAAATATGGGCTAAACTCTTGGCTAGGCTTATAAGGGTCTCAGGGCCAATAGCCTAGTAACTTCCTATGATCCTATGTATTTATGTAAGATACCCTTATGATTGGCACAGTGGTGCACCGGTTAGCATTGTCACCTCACAGCAAGAGGTTCTTTGGTTCAGT
Organism: Protopterus annectens; assembly: GCF_019279795.1. Classification (NCBI taxonomy): domain Eukaryota; kingdom Metazoa; phylum Chordata; order Ceratodontiformes; family Protopteridae; genus Protopterus; species Protopterus annectens. The sequence goes on along the minus strand of NC_056729.1, from coordinate 358,889,861 downwards.
TCTCAGCTGGGGTGCCTTCTGTGCAAAGTCTGCATGCCCTCCCTGCATTTTCTTGGATTTCCTCTGGGTGCTCTGGTTTCCTCCCACATTCCAAAGATATGCATACAGAGTGTTTCTCCCTGGCCTACTCTGAAAGTAGGCTCTGTCCCAATCAGACTTTTCCAGTAGACAAATAATAAATAGATAAAAAATAATAAAAATATACAACATAGGCATGGATTAAGGAACTAGTACCAGACGTCACTCCCTGGGGGACTTTTAGTGTTGTGTATTCAGACACACAGTACCAAAGTGGACAGCATTAACCTGTAAACTACAACCAGAATACATGAGGTGGTAAAGCAGCTTACTGCAGGGAAGGATTTAAAAGAATTGAAACTGTTTTTAGGTTCATAGATTCACAGGTAGGTACTAGGCTATCGACCCAAGGGCCCAAGTAAGCCTAGCCAACAAGGTTCCCTGGCTTACGCCACCCAAAAAGTTATTTTCCTGTGCCATGGTGATGGACAGGTTGACAGACGAGATCAGACAGGAGTCCCCGTGGACTATGATGTTTGCAGATGGCATTGTGATCTGTAGTGAGAGTAGGGAACAGGTGGAGGAGACCCTGGAGAGATGGAGATATGCTCTAGAGAGAAGAGGAATGAAGGTCAGCAGGACTAAGACAGAATATATGTGTGTGAATGAGAGGGAGGATAGAGGACTGGTGAGGATGCAAGGAATAGAGGTGATGAAGGTGGATGAGTTTAACTACTTGGGATCAATAGTTTAGAGTAATGGTGAGTGTGGAAGAGAGATGAAGAAGAGAGTACAGGCAGGATGGAGTGGATGGAGAAGAGTGTCAGGAGTGATTTTTGACAAATGAGTACCAGTAAGAGTGAAAGGGAAGGTCTACAAGAGGGTAGTGAGACCAGCTATGTTATATGGGTTGGAGACAGTGGCATTGACAAAAAGGCAGGAGTTAAAGCTAGATGTGGCAGAGTTAAAGATGTTAAGATTTGCACTGGGTGTGATGAGGGTGGACAGGGTTAGGAATAATTATATTAGAGGGTCAGCCCAGGTTGGAAGGTTTGGAGACAAAGCCAGAGAGGCAAGATTACCTTGGTTTGGACATGTGCTGAGGAGGGATGCTGAGTATATTGGGAAAAAGATGCTAAGGATGAAGCTACCAGGTAACAGGAAAAGAGGAAGGCCTAAGATAAGGTTTATGGATGTGGTAAGAGAGGACATGCAGGTGGTTGGTGTGGCAGAGCAAGATGCAGAGGACAGGAAGAAATGGAAACAGATGATCCACTATGGTGACCACTAATGGGAACAGCCGAAAGAAAATGATGATGACTGTCAAGCAGAGCCACAGAAGTGATCCCTGGGGTGTATTTCCTATTTCCCATCCACTCATCAAGATTTTTCTTGAAGAGTGCTAATGAGGAACTTTGCTTGACATAGATGGGTAGCTTATTCCAGAGTATGGGAAGTCTCTAGGACATGAATCTATCCCTCCAGCATGTTCTGTTTATTGTGGTGTCAAGGTTTAGGTCCCTAGAGCATGTAGCTTGGTGGGATTGGGATTTCTTTAGGTGTAGCATGTCCAGCAGCTCTGGCTTTGACATAGCTTTATGTGTTAGGCAGAGATCACCTCAGAGTAGGTGATATGCTATGGAGTAAAGCTGGAGTTTTTTGAGATGGTCAGTGTAGGGCATCTGTTTGAGGCCAGTAATCCTCTTTGTGAGGTACATCTGTGGCCTTTCCAGCTGCTGCAGATGCCTTGTGAGGTACATTCCAAAAGGGGTGTTGTACTCTATAATGTGTCTGAGTGTCGATTAGAGGGGAACAATGACCTCTTTTTTCCTGGATGAGAATCTTTTTGTGATGAGGTATACCATGTAGAAGGACGTCCTGACTACTGTGGCGATGTGATTATCAAAGGAGAGGCTACTGTCCACCTAAATCCCAAGGTCTCTTATCACATATGTGGTGTTAAGTAGACTGCTGCCTATGTGGTAGTTCATGGGAACAGAGTTTTTACCAAAGGGGATGACAATTCAATTTTTGGCATTGAGCTTGAGGCCATGACTGTGACACCAGGCATCTGTCTTAGTGAGGCCCTTCTGTAGGATGTCCACATCATTTGGGGACTCAACTTTGGCTCCTAGTTTGCAGCCATCTGTGAACTTCATTAGCCAGAGGCCTTCTGTGTTAGCCTGTACTTCACAGAAGTACATATCAAACAGAAGAGGTCCCAGGACTGAACCCTGTGGTACTCCACTTGTCACTGGTTTGAAGTCAGATTTGGAGTCTGCAACTTTTACAATGTGGGTTCTGTCAGTGAGCCAGTTGGCAACCCATCTTGTGACATAGGGATTTATACCTAGTTTAGTGTGTTTAGCTATAATTCCAGAAAGGGGGATGGTGTTGAAATCCTTGGTAAGGTCAAGATAGGCTGTGTGAACCACCTTACCCTCATCCACGGCTTTGGTGACTGCCTCAAAGAAGTCAATCAGGTTCAGGAGGCATGATCGGCCTTTCACAAACCTGAACTGGGTGGGGTCCAGAGTTTGGAGGTTACCAATGTCTTTGTTTATGAGTTCCATGATGATACATTCCATGGCCTTGCAGACCAGGCTCATCAGGCTAATAGGGTGATAGTTCCCGGGATCAGTGGTGGCTCCCCCTTTGTGGAGTGGGATGACTGTTGCTGTGCACCATTCAGTGGGTACAAAGCCTGATGTGAGGCTATGATTGAACATGGTGCTTAGGTGGGGAGCCAGTTCGTTCTGAAGTTCGTGTAAAACGCAGCCTGGGATGTTGTCTGGTCCCATGGATGCTGTGTTTTTGGCTATAGAGAGTGCAGCTTTTACCTGCGTAGCTGTGATTACAGGGACTCTGCATTCTTCCTGTATAGATATGGACCCTTTAGGGGGTGAGAGGGGGGGGTAAAGTTAGCACTGAACCTATCTGCCAGGATGTTGACAAAAAAATCAGTTGGTTCAGTAATTTTTGTGCTGTTGTTCTGTAACTCAGAACAGATCTGGGTGTTGCCATTGAGATACTTGACATAGCTATAAAAAGCTTTATGGTTGTCCTTTGAATCAGTGGTGATTTTGTTTTTGTAGCTAGCTTTGGAGGATCTTATAAGGGATCTCAGCTTCTTACTGAGGCTGACCAGGGAGCTCCTCCACTCATGAGATTTTACTCTCTTTTGCAACAGTTTCTTCCTTCCGTTGTACAGTTTGTTTATGGCAGGGGAACACCAGATTGGCTTCTTTTTTTTTTTGGAGGATAGCATCTTGGTTCTGTTTGGGATACCACGATTCATGCACTTGTGTAAGTGCTTATAGAGTGCATTTGTGTAGGATTCAGCAGTTGTAACTGTATTGTTCATCTGCATGGGTGTCATGAAGTTCACCACTTCTGTCTTAAGAAGCATGAAGTTGGCTTTGAAGAAATGTTTTACCGTGGTTTCCTTAATGGGGGTTGGGGGGGGGGGGGGAGAGATGTGGATATGTAGGGTAGTTAGCTTATGGTCAGATCGGACCAACGAGGAGTTGACTTCAGGTGTGGAACACTGGTCACTCATGTTGGTAATGACTAGGTCTAGGATATTGTTGCCCCTGGTTTGGGTGTGGATAAGTTGATCCAGGGTAATGGCATTTATGAATTCCAGAAAGCATTGAGCAAAGGAGTTGATACATGAGTAGTTTTCCCAGTTAATGGTGGGGTAGTTGAAATCGCCCATTATTAGGGTGTTTGGTTGAACCCTAATATTTTCCAGTATATCAAGAAAAGAGGAGTGGGAATTCTGGGGCATGGCAGGGATCTGTAGCAAGCTACAATATGGATTGCAGTTTTGCCCAGAGTTAGTTGCACTTGGATACCTCAGATGCATTATGCTGAGCAACTAGCCTGGAGGTGTGGATATCCTTAATGAATATGGACACACCTCTGCCTTTGGTGTTCTGATCCAGGTTACATGGATGAAAAGTGTGGTATGAGTTATAGCCTGGTAGTGCAGGGGTGCTCTCTGGAGCCTTGAACCAGGTCTCAGTGACTGCACAGATATTGATGTTCTCCTTTTTAAGGAGTGCCTCGAGTGAGTGCATTTTGAGATTTAGACTTCTAGCATTGAGTAGCATTACCCTCAATTTTTGCTTGCCTATTCCTGTTACAGTGGTGAATTTGTAATTTAAACCTTGCCTAAAAAAGGCACTATAGGGGCCTTAGCCAGTATCTGGAATCCCAGGGGCAACAGGTGCAGGCTATCTCTAGCAAAGCATCGTGGTCTGTCGACCATGTCGTCCCAGGCAGACAGATACTGGATCCCCTTAGAATGACACCAGAAGCTTAGCCAATTGTTGAAGTCAATCATTTTGTCCTTGTACTGCAGTATCATTCTGGGTGATGGCAGAATACTACTCAGGGCTAGGGTAATACCTGCCTGGGCTACAAGATCGGAGAGCGCTTCCATGTCTCCTTTCATGTAGTCCAGGGAGGTACATCTCAGGTCATTCACACCAACATGGACAATGACAGAGTCATATTTGTACTTGTTGTGGAGTGACCTGAGTGCGTGGGTTATGTGGCGGATCCTGGCACCCGACAGGCAGCTGACAGTAACCTTCTCCTTGTTTAGCCTGGTGAGTGGGACATCAGTGTGCCTGATGATAGAGTCACCTATGACTAGTGTGTTGGGTACGTTGTTTTGCCTTATGGGCTGTGGTTGAGTGACACACTGAGTCTGTGGGCTATGTGTCATTTCGGTTGGGTTGTGGGGTGGAGGTTGCTTGCCTTTCTGCTTTGGAGGTCTCTGTTGCTTGAGCAGATTATTATTTAGAGCATCCGCAAATGTTTTTGTGTTTCTATATGTGGATTTTGATGGTGTAGATTTAGTGGGACTATGTGATGAGTGTGGTGTGGTGCAAGTGTTCTCCTCTTTACTGTCAAGTTCAGTCTTGGTTGGAGAGAACTTTATCTCCAGTTTGGCTAGATAAATGCATCTCTCACAGGTTGTAGTGTTGGGTGGTAGGAGGAGAGGGTTGTCTGTGTTTTCTGATAAAAACAAATTGCTTTACAAAACAGTAGTAGTTCAAATGGAAATGGGTACCTAAAATCATATAAAAATTACAAAATGTATGATCAGAGCATAAAAATAACACCACCCATAAAGATCTAGGAACGATAGCAGTTTAAACATTACCTAATGTGGACATAACACCAGAAAAGCATATTCTGCAGCCCATATAATCCTAAAGAATATGTCTAGCCCCTCCAGGAAGATCATTGTACCACTTTATACATTACTGATATGACTCATTGCTCATTTAATGTTTCACGCTGTTGCCCCTGAACTAGCTACCTAAAACAACTTGGCAAGGTACAATGCTGCTTACTAAAAAATTACAGGGATGGACACATTGAAGGAGTCAGAAGAGCTTCAGGAACTGTCATTATATTTTATTCCTTATAGGCTACTTAGAGGTGACCTCTGCCTGGTCTATAAGGTTAGGTCTTAGCCTGCTTAATTTGAAAATCTATGTCTGGAGTGCCTCATCGGATTGAAGAATCTAATGCTAAAAATAAATATCAATAACAGAAAAAATAACAGATACTTTACATAATATTACTGAAAGCTTCCCCTTTTAATGAGAAGTCATCTATGAATTTTATTTAAAATATTCTGTCTGTCTATATGTGTGTTTTTGTGTATGCACACGCATGTGTACATAAATATACAGAAATCAGAAAATATCAACACTGGATCATGGCAAACAAGTTTACTGAAAACTAATAGTTCATAATCTTAACAACAAACCCATGAAACTAAAAACCTGCAAGTTCATTATTTTCAAGTAATTTTGAACAATTAAGTAACAATGCACAAAACCAGTGCAAGCAATGCAGTTATCACAGCTTCACAGCTGATTAAAAGGTAATAAAGAATGATGTGAATTTCCTGAAGGAAGTGATGTCAGCAAAGATGTATTACTCAGAAAATAAAATAAAATAAAAAGATACATTTCATCAGCGGCAAAAGATGCTTCCTAAACATGAAAAGGAAAGCAAGCCATAAAATGCTATAATTTCCAAATGTGCCTACAGCAAACGTCATGTCTTCAGCTACTGCAGTATATGTTGTTTGCTTTCCTCAAAACTCTGTGTCAATGATCTACCATAACAAATGGCATATGTAGATATACAAATCCATAACTCCACATAGAGATAAAATAGGAATAAATATATATTTAAACTACCACACACAAATCCATAACTCCACATAAAAATAAAACAGGAATAACTATATATGTTTTAACTACCACAATGAGCTATGTGCCACACAATTTCCTTTTCCGAATAGGCTACAGATAATTTTCCTGACAGAATCAGATAGGCTCAATTCAAAGCAGATGCATTAAATAATTATTAAACATGTCATTGAAATGGAAAAGGACATGTAAGAAAATGTTGGCAAGACAAGTGCTTAAGAAAATAAAATGACTTTCTTTGTGAATATCCTTGCAAGACAGGTAGATGATAGTTATCCATGCAAGTCAAGAAGATGATAGCTGTCACTTGAATTTTACTGGAAGAGAATTTACTTGTTAAAAATTGGCTCGTTTTATAGTCCAGGATCTGGTATAGAGCACTGTAAACAAAGAAAACATCATTATGTCTCTGTAAGGAAGATAAGACAATGAGCTAGTAGTACACCATTATTGTCTACACAAACACCCGCTATGCGAGTATTTCTGATGCTTTCAGTGGCTATGGTGTCACATGAAATTCAGGCGACATTCTGATTGCTGATTCAGAAATGTGCTGTATTTATTAACTTCCCTTACGATTTTGTTTTTATTTTTAGAAAGCCCTTTGCTTGCTGATTGTGTTCATTAGAACTCTCAAGATATGGGATTAGCAGTCATTAGTTTCAGCAAACCTTGCATAAAACATATGCCTCTCAAGTAATGTGCATCCAGATTCACAGTTTACAAATAATTAACACAATGTTAGTAGCATTAATTCATGCCACTCTGTGGAATTATTTCTTCCTTCTTAAGATTGCTGCCAACAACTTGAGCCAAAACCAGCAAGCATGTTCTCAAAGTACAGTAACTGGTTGAAATGCAGAGAAGGAATGAAATGCACTTGGTGGGATGCTTACGGATTGAATGCCTAGGATCAAATGCTAGAACTACTACAGATACTATAGAAATGATGGAGGAAAGCACCCCTGCCCAATCTAATATTGAATTTCCATAGTCAGAATTTGCATCAAAGCAATCTCAGGCCCCGCCTTGATGGGACTGCTGCATATCCGCAAGTCAAGATACTGGGAAACGTGAATGATTAATCTTCCTTTGATAAAATACAGGTTAATTTCTTTTGATAGCATAAGATTATTTGATATTCTAGAAAGTTATACACTCTGATTTAAAAAATACACTTCATCATTTGCATTGTTATAGGAAAACTTCCACATGTTCTTTACTAGGAATCTGACTTTGCAGAAGAATTTTTCTCATCTGCTAAATTCTAGGTGTAATAATAAAAAGTGTGTACAGTTCTTTGCATGTATATGCTGTGAATATGTAAGACATGTATGTGTCTAACTACTAGCAAATCCCATAATACACGTAGTCTGGTGTGTCAGAGAGTGGAGAGTTGGTGATGTGAGATGACCCTGTTACTACCTTTCTGCTATGCTGCTATTTTGTCTGTTATTAAAGTTTTTCTTTCACTTCACATTTTGGAGTCTCACTTCATATGTTGAGTCCAATGACATTCTTAATATTACTGTATAAAATGACTGAGTAACGAACTTTCAGCATCTGCACACAAGACTTTATTACATACATTTTTTTTTTGTTTTGTTTTGTTTTGTTTTATCTGGTCAGTCCTACTTGCATTGTGGAGTCAATTAATTATATTACCTGCCCTACAGTTCAGACTAATTATGTTACTTGACCGTCTGCATGGTGGTAAACTTAAACATTACTATACACTCTTATTTTTGTGTGAAAAGCCCTAAAAAGAGACCCTTCCTACAGCAGTGAGATATAACAACAAGAACAGTTAACTAAAAGTGTGTTACCTCAATAGTTCAAATGTTAGTTTTGTTGGTAGAGTGCTAGGTGTGACTTATTTATCGAATGTATGTTTTGTCAGAAGCATGATTAGTTAAAATTTTACACTGAATGGTGGAAGCAGCAATATAGATACAATGGTACAAGCAATAATCCCCAAAAGTGTAGGTGTTAACAGGGAAATAAAATACAATCCAGGGATATTGTTAAGGCCTCCCCACCCACTGGAAGGGCACCAGTTAAATTTCTTTGTATTTATTTTATTATTAGTATATACATATTTATTTTATTTTATTTTACATTTCATTACCGGGAAAGTCCGACTGGACAAAAATCCTTTTTCAGAGGAGGCCTGAGGAGAAAAGCTCCACATTTAACATGTAACAATGATTACAATTACAATCACAAGGTTTATATATAGACATGACTTGACATTTGTCTCACAGAAATACAGATATTAAACATATAACACTGGATAAAAATACAATAAACAAAGTGAGGAAATCTATCAGGAAGTGAATGACTATAGAATGTAAACCAGGTATTATTAATAGCAATCAACGGCTGAGCAATTTTCATAGATATACTACACTGACTGTGATACAGTAAAGGATAGATATTGTAACATAATTGCAACTTAAGGAGAATAATTTTACAATAGTCTTTCTATACACAATTCAGAATGTAATAGGAAATGAGCAGAAGTACTTTGAAGGTTAAATGTAATCTGATTTATGTGAAGAACTAGTATTACCTAGAGAGAGAGAGAGTGTTTAGAGTAAATATTACATTGCACTGGAATTATTTTCCTGTCTAGGATTGGTGCAGGAGTATAGCCATGTATTGGTTAAGTGAGATTTAAGAGTTAATTTAAAGTGATATAAGTTGGTAGTAGATGTTATTTCTGATAGTAAGCTATTTCATATTTTAGCTGTGTAGCTCGAGAAAAAGGAGTTACCTGACTTACTGTTGGCTTTGGTAACATTTAACAGGGATTTGCTACTTGAGCGAAGTAAACGTTTGTTAGAGTAAGGATTTAATAAGTTTTGAAGTGCAGGTTGGAGCAGGATCTTGTGTGCCAAGCACAGTTGGTAATAAGTTATTAGTTGATGGACTGCTAGACAATTCAGTTGTTTGAGGGCAGTGCAATGATATGTCCTAGAGCTGGTGTCAGTTGCAAATTTTGCAATTTTGTTATAGCAAGATTCTAATTTGTCTAAATCTGATTTCCTAAGGTTTGTGAGAACTGTTGATGTATAGAGATAAGATGTGTTCTAGTTATAGTGTTTTTGTGTTATTAGTGAAATATTTTTTATTTCTATAAAGTGTACCTAGTTTTTTGTGAACTTTCTTAATGGTTTGTGCAGTATGGATATCAAATGTCAAACTACTTTTCATTTCTACACCTAAAAGTATTGTGTGCTGTATGGGAGAGATGATGGTGTTATTTAGTGATGAAATGCTGAAGTGGGGAAGGGTAATGTTTTTTTTAGTAGGGTAGAAATGTATGTATTATGTTTTGTATTATATGTAGGTAAAATTAACAGGCTTTTTAAAGATAACATTTTAGAGCATATGAATGATATTAAAAATAAGAAATTAGGTAATGCATTAGCAGAACATGTTTCTCATATGGGACAGAGACATACATTTAAGTTAATGGCTATAAAGTTACTTAATCCAAATATAAGAGGTGGTGACTTCAAGAATTTTACAGAAATGAGAGAACAGAAGTGGATTATCTATCTAAATGTGGATAAACACACGGGTATTAATGACAGAGCCTTGTAATTATATATATGTCTCTTATATTGCTACCCCGGGGTACCATAGAATGGCTTATTAGTTTCTGCAGGAAGGGTGAAGTGTTGGAATTGTTGCACAGCTTCCTGATGCTGTAATAAACTCCAGGTAAGTTGTATGTATTGTAACACATCAGTGCCAGATCCTGGCTCAGTTTCTAGTGAGAGGGTAGTGTGGGAACTACAGAGTCAGGTGACCAGATGTGATACAATTCTGTAGCCAGCACTGAAATTGTATTTGAATACAAGTGAGAGATGTGAGGTGTGCACTCATCCACTTTCATGTTGCCTTGCTTTAGTAAGTAACTAGGGAACAGCAATTCTTCATTCAGTTAGAGAAATACAGTGAGATTAGCTAAATGTTGTTTTTTCTGTATCTGTCTGAGTCTTTCCATCTGTGTTGTTTTGTTTATTTCCTGTAACTGAAACTCTGTTTTTTATTGTAAACAGATAGCCAGTATTTTTATGTTTTTTTTATTATTTATTGTTAAACATAGCTAAACCTTTCATTGTGACTGGTCCTTTAGAAAATAATTAATCTATGAGCGTACTGGCATTTATTTAATGGCACTTGAACTCCACATTCCTGAAAGTTTTGCTGCTTGGTTAAACACTACCATTTGTATAAGTATTAATTTTACTAAATGTAATTGGGTACCCAGGTAGGAGCCTTAAAGCAGTTGACTTTGGGGGTCTAGTGGCTGTAAATCTACCTTATAGTCTGGGTGGAGTTGGCAGAGTGGGTAAGCAGTGGCAGCCTTTCCCAGGAGAGCACGTGTGAAAATCAAATCTCAGAGTGTATGTGACAGCTACTTTGAACAGGGACACTGAGAGCACTGATTTCATAGAGAGGGTGGTGGAGGACTGGGCTTGGAACACCTAGCTAAGGACTCAGCTTTATAGTGGTCAGTGGGGAGTCTTATTTAGGGCCTGGAGAGAAATCCCAGCTCCAGGATTAGAGCATGCATTCCCTGTGTGCTCTTAAGGGAAATTGTACTTGGTCCAAAAGAAGGATGGCAGCAACATGTTCTGTATGGACTACAGAAAACTAAACAATCACACAGTGCCAGATGCTTATCCCATGCCTAGGACAGATGAAGCCTTAAAGCTGCTAGGTGGGGCTAAGTATCTGACCACTATCAATCTGACCAAGTGCCACTGGCAGGTATGCTTGATTCCCACTTCTAGAGAGAGAGAGAGAGAGGTCAGCCTTTGAGACTACTTTTGGATTATATGAGAATTATATGAAAAATGCCCCGCCACCTTCTAGAGGCTGGTAGATCATATCCCAGCAGGAACAAGAGGTTATGCTCTTGCTTACCTGGATGATATTGCCATCTACAGCCATTTCTGGCAAGAGCACCTTCAGCACATCAGGAAGGTCCTGGGCAGACTGCAAAGGCCAGGGTTGACCATTAAGCCCAATAAGTGTCAGGTGGGTATGGCAGAGTTCTCCTATCTGGGACATAGAGTGGGGAGTGATAAGATCAGTCCAGAACCTGCCAAAGTGGAAGGTATTCAAGCATGGCCTGCCCCTGTTACTAAATAGCAGGTGAGGGCATTCGTGGGGACAGAGAGGTACTATAGAAAGTTTGTTCCCAATTATAGTACAATAGCTGCTCCCATCATAGACCTGACAAGGAAAAACAGGTCTGATAAGATTGTGTGGATGCCCCAGCCTTCAAGCAGGCATTCTAAAAACTTAAAGGGGCTTTGGGAGGACCTCTGTGCTTGCCAGTCCAGATTTTAGCAAATAAGTTGTTGTGCAGGTAAATGCTTCAAACCGTGATGTGGGGGCTGTACTCAGACAGATTTTCTCAGGAGAAGAGCAGCCTGTTGTACATCTCAGCTATAGACTCCAACTCAGAGAGGAATGTTATGCAGCTGTAGAAAAAGAATGTCTAGCCATAGTATGGGCACTGCAAATATTTCAGCCCTATCTGTATGGAAGGAAATTCACTGTGGTTACAAACCACAACCCATTAACATGGCTATATTGAGCCAACCAGGAAAATCCAAAGTTGTAAATGTGGAGCCTAGGGTTGCAGGCATATGACAAGACAGTGCAGCACCATAGTTGGGTCAGCAATGGCAATGTGGATGGGCTGTCAAGACAGGATATGGGTTAATGTGTTCCCAGTCAGGCTCATTCCTGTCAAGCAATGTTCCTCCAGGGTCACTTGAAAAACTAGCTTGAGTCTTCAAAGGGAGAAAAGATGTGATGATATGAAGTAGTGGCAGCTGTGCAGCTGTGCAAGGAGGAGTAGGACAGTGCATGTGTAATGTATGACAATATAGCTAGCTGGAGTTTTGTAAGAATTACATGGCATTTGAATATCAAACTGATTTATACAGATGCTTGGGTTAAAAATGTATTTGTAAAGTTGTGTGTGTTAAAAAATGTATCAACACTGGGTCCTGCTGGACAGAAAAGAAATATCATGTATGTCAGACTGTATTGCTGTAACTGATGAAATGTATATATTTTACCTATTTAAACTTTTAAATTACTTGATTTAGGCCATAAGGATTTTATTTCACAGATCGGAATACAGCCAGAGAAGCAAAGTCTGTGAAAAGCCTAGGCTGGAATCCTGCTCTATTGTCCGTAGTGGTGAACCAATTGCTACCCTGGGGTGCCAGAGAATAGCTTGTTAGTTTGTGCAGGAAGGGTGGAAGTGCTGGAATTCTTTTCAATTTCCAGATGCTGTAATAAACCTTAGCTAAAGTTATATGTGTATATTGTGACACATAAGTCTCAGAAACTTTCCGTCTGTGTTGTTTTTTTATATTTCCTGTGATTGAAACTCTGGTATTTATTGCAAATAAATATCCAGTATTTTCATTTTTCATTGTTTATTATTAAATATATCTAAACCTTTCATTGTGGTTGGTCTTTTAAAAATATTTAAACTTTGAGAGTATTTGCATTTCTTTAGTGGCACTGTGGTTCCACATTCCCGAATATCTTGCTGCTTGCTTAAACACTGCCATTTGTATAAGTATTAATTTTACTAAGTGTAATTGGGTACCCTGATAAGAGTCTTAAAGTAGTTGGCTTCAGTTGTTCTGGTGGCAGTAAATCTACCTTATAGTTTGGGTGGAGGTGGCAGAGCGGGTAAGCTGTGCCAACCTTTCCCTTGGGGATTTGTGTGTGTGTGTGTGTGTGTGTGTTTGTGTGTGTGTGTGTGTGTGTGTGTGTGCGTGTGTGTGTGTGTGTGTGTGTGTGTGTGTGTGTGTGTGTGTGTATGTGTGTGTGTGTGTGTGTGTGTGTGAAAATCACATCTCAAAGAGATTGTGTGTGACAGCTACTTTGAACAGGGACACTGAGAGCACTGATTTCACAGAGAGGATGGTTTAGGACTTGGCTTGGAACACCTGGCTAAGGACTCAGCACTATAGTGGACAGTGTGGAGTCGTATTTAGGGCCTTGAGAGAAAGCCCAGCCCCAGGACCAGAGTGTGCATTCCCTGTGTTCTCTTAAGGGAAACTGTACATGGTGCAGAGGACTGCATCTGAAAATACTGTATGTGTCTATTTTTCTCACAGTGAACATGTCCCACTGGTGTCAGTGGGAGAATTGAGTCTCCCTGATCACTGGCTCAGAGGAGGTATGTCACACCCCACACTAGCATCATGGACAAAATGATCAAACTTAACTCATTCACTCTAATGAGCTCAGGAAGTTTGCAATGTAACTTCCAATGGGCAGAGCCTAAGCCTTTTGACAGAATCAAATTATGCCCTCACATTTAAAACAAATGTGCATATCTCTGGAACCATAGTGGTTATGACAGAGGTATAAATGGCAAACTCTTCAGCACAAAGTATTTTTATAGTGGTAGTATTCTTTAGGTTCTACATCTTAAACTGAATTTTATAAGTCACAGTAAACACAGTAACTATTACATTTATAACATTTTGTAAATAATTTAGAATATCTCAGTAATCACTCAAGTTACACACATACTATCAGCATCATTTTATTCATCTAGCTGAACTCTTTTATATGAGGCTAAGGAGTTCTGTCTCTGTTACCTGGTTGTTGAAATATTTAGAAAAATTTGAAAATTATATCTATATAAACTAATATCATAAAAACAAGGCTTAATATCTATTTACCTGCACTAGACAGAGGTTAACTATTAATACAGTTGAGTTTGACATTGTGTAAGCTTTAAGATGAAATTGTTTAACACCTTGTATATAGCATGGTTTTGGAATTATTGATGCAAATATGAAAAAACAATATTTGATGCCTAGAGGCATCAGTAGGAGTTAACTGCAGAGGCACCTGGAGGCATCACTCGGATGTAATGAGTTAATATAAATTCCTGTGTAACCTGTTGGACTGCCAGCTGTCTTAATGACTCATCCTACTCTGTTGGATTCAATGGCATATTATCCTCCATAAGACGTTTAAGTAGTGTACTCAGGACTTTGTTCTGGGACCACATCTATTCAGCTATTGGGAGGGTCTCAGGGTATGCATTAATTTTCAGTAATGCAACCTGTGTATTTTTCTAGTGGATTGAGATGTCACCAGAGGGGACTTAAGGCTGAAAGGATGGGTAGTTTAGTTCTCTGAGTCGGGAAGTCTTGATCAGTTTATCAATGCAGATATTTACTTTGTAAATGTATTGTAAATGTATTGTATTGCCATAAGATGATATAGTTTATTTATAAAGCAACTGCAGTTTAGCTTTTTGCTCATCCTGAAGTGAAACTGTGAGATGTCTAGCTCAAAACAGTGGTTTTGATATGGATCATGTTCTGTTATGTTGCTTGAATTTTAGAACATAGTGTTGGATTATTTGTAATTATACAACGACCCACCATTAATATTCCAAAATGTGCATGCTGATTGATCAGCGAGCACGTTGTAAATCAAAGACTTATGCTAATGGAAAAAGGTCCGGTCGCCCGGACTTTTTCCATTAGTATAAGTCTTTTTTTTTTTTTTTTTAAAGCAACGGAGAATGCAAGATCTCTGTTGCTTTTTAGAAACTGTCTCACTATGTTAAAGGAGTTTAACATAGCGAGACAGCTTTAAGAAAGCAATGGAGAATCTCCGTTGCTTTTTTTAAAGCTGTCTCGCTATGTTAACATTGCGAGACAGCTTTAAAAAAAGCAACGGAGATTCTCCGTTGCTTTTTTTAAAGCTGTCTTGCTTTGTTAAACTCCTTTAACATAGCGAGACACTTTGTAAAAAGCAACGGAGATTTTGCTTTCTCCGTTGCTTTCACCCACAGCTCTGATGTATTGCATAAGCATACGCATGCGCAGTACATCAGAACTGCCACAGAATACCAGACAGCTGCGGAAGGGCAGCACGGAGGCATTATAAAATGCCATTATTTAAGAAAAGTAAGTATTTTTTTTTTCTTAAATAATGTCATTGTATAATAGCAATAACCCACTTTTGGGTGTGGGTAATGCTGGATTTACCCACGGTTGTCTATGTTTGGCCACTCGGGCTTCACCCTTGTGACCAAACCACGCCAACCATGGGTAAATCCCGCATTACCCACACCCAGGCGTGGGTTATTGCTTAAATATTTGCTTTTGTAATTGTGTTGAGTTGCCACAAGAGGGCACTCTTCACTTAAGAGTGACTGTAATTCAGCCTTTTATTTAGTTCAAATGTGAAGATTTGACATCAGACGCCACACAGCCGCTTAGGCATTTATTATGTTCTGCTGCAATGAGTTAGTTTTAGATTAAGTTTTTGGATTTAGATTGCGAGCTCTAATTTGCAATGCATTTTTAAGAATATAACTTATGATTTACAAGGTAAAATTTAGTGACTTTTAACAACCAGGACATTAGGTATATGCTGAGCACAAAAAGAGCATCTTATATTTTTTTTGATTAATAGTTAACGCTCAGCTTAGTTTTAGAACGATAATTTACATTTGTTTGTCAATACTTATTAGATATGTCACTTAGGGTTTCAGGATCATGTGACTTTGTTTTTACTTATATGATTGGCTGCTTAACAGTTTTAAATAGGTTCATAGACTTTGATTAATGTTTTGTATCTGAGGAAGCATTGTGGAAACAAAGTGAAAGCACTTATACTTATTAAAACTACATTTTTTATCCTGCTCTGTGCATCGCCTCCTGGTTTTGGATATTAAACACCAAAAATGTTGTATCGTACAATTTAGGAAATAAGAATTCTCACACATCTACCACATAAATGACACACCATTAAAACTGACACTATTATTACAGACCTGTGTACCTTCATAGATAACAAGCTCTCTTTGATCAACACTGCATGTCCACTGTCAATAGGAAAGACCTTTATCTCTCAGTATTGATTAATAAGGGCATTTCCTCATGGTCCAAAAATGTCATCATTCCCCCTACTTATCCCTCATCAGATCCATAATAGAATGCAATATATCCTTCAACATATACCTGTCAAAGCAGTTAACCCCCAAAACTGCAGCAGTTCCTCACCTAACAAATCATGGGTATGATCTCCCTAACTTACCCAGAAGCCCTATCTGTCTTCTCTGTCTCCAGTGATCTATGCCTGGCCTACAATATAGTAAATGACCCAGTACTATTTTATTTACTGCATTTTGCAAGACTAACAGTAACAAAGATACAAGGCCAGGAGAGAGAACTCTCTATCACAGCTTAAATAAGACTTGCTGCTATGTCAGATATGTCTCATAAAGAATCATCCACATGTAAAACAAGCTCCTGCGTTTTGCAAAACTTCCCTCACTATCTTCAAGTATAGCTTACCTCAGGCTTAGCCATTCTGCCCTTTACTGAATGGGAGAACACTGAGCTTGGTATACCAGTAGGATTGCAGTAGCTAGGTTTCAAGGGACTTGACTTGTCTATTGCCTAGTAGCAGACTACTAACATTCAGGAATTTAAGTGCTAGGTTTCTTAAAATGGTCATCATTTAAATGCACAGGCTTTTTAGCAAACAGTAAACAGAGGTTAAGCTCTCTAATAAACATTTTTTTATCACTAATTACATTGGCTATATTAGCTTGTCTGTAAGGGATGAAAGTGACTCCTTTTGGAAGAATCTGTAGTTCATATATTTCAGTGAAGAATAATTTAAAACATAGCATTCCTTTATTGTCTGCCTCTCCATAAAGGTAACAGCTCTAACTGATGGGACTGCCTCCTTCCATGCAATTTTCTTCTATTCTGCATACTTTCAACCATTCACCTTTGGAAACATTGCTCCTACTATCTCTCACATGTATATATTTGGGAAAATGCCAAGGGCACTTTTTTTTTACTGGCAAGACTATTAAGAGATTTAAGTATACCAACCAGATTGAATTTAAATTCATTAGTTACCAGATTTGGGGACATTATTCTTGATGGTAAAAAAATAACAATATTGATTTGTTGTTGAAAGCAAGTGCATTTTATTAGATTCTTCAAATGCTGGCATATACTGCACCATGGTTAATAGAAAAAACTTTCTTTAAAACACATGTTAAAAAATATGACCACTTAGACAGTAGAATTTTGATTTGTTAGTAGGTCTGTGTCATCAACATTGAATAAAGCTTTGAAGTTATTTTACTCTTACATGGGATTGACTGATGAAGTACTTGGTGTTAAAGGTCCTCAATTATTTTATTATTTATTGAAAATTTTAAGCCATTGTATACCACTGCTATTGTTATTATTATTATTATTAGTTTCTGTGATAAGCAATTTGATCATTTGGTCATTTTATAACTATATCTGACTGTTTCAGAAACCAGGACTAAAAGCTTATTCTAGGTTTAATTTTGAACTTAATTAGTTCATTTTTCTCAGAAAATATTATATTAGTACTTGTTTGTTGTGCATGTAACAAAATGCATATGTGACAGAATCAGACTTGAAAATTTACTTCATATAGAGAATTTTGATCAGGTCTGTGATCGTAACTAACTTATTACAAAGAAAGAAAGAAAGTGAGTGAGAAATAGTGTAGGTATACAAAGTGTTTTACAAGCTTTCAAAGCCAATAAAGCCCTTAACACTGTCAGACAGACAACAGCATACCTCTCAATGTCTTTGTTAATGAACTCTGGACAAATTGAAAAATAACAGCGGGATAAAGGATCAAAATCGGGGACAGTTTTTAAATATTTTTCTATTTAATTTTAAAAATTATGTTAGTAGAACAACAGATTTTGCCATAACAACATGCATTTTCTGAGCAATAAGAAGTATGGACCTCTAATATCTGACATTTTTGACTGACTAATCCTCAATGATTTACCAGAAAATCAAAACTTTTTTTGAGAGATAGGTCAAACATAGAATTCAAAATCAGGAACATTCTGTAAAATCAGGGACATTTGAGAGGCATAAAAGTGCTCCTCTGTAGAACTAATGGCTTTAAAAGCTGTTACAACACTTATTCTGCCAAACTTTCTGTTTTTAAGTGTGGCACAGTGAAGTTCTAACAGCTTTTAAAAGCTGTCTTAACTTTTGCTGCCCTTCGTTTATGCTAGTCCTTAGTCCAAATCATGATCTTAATAATACTTAGGTGTTCTTAACCAGCTTTTGTAAAGTGATGTCAATTGCTGTTAAGATTATGTCTCACCTAGGGAAGTGCTTAATAAGTTTATCTTTTTTCATGACTTCAGAATGTTACTGAGGTTTTCCATGCACAACATACATGTTCTTGCCTGTGTGTCATAAACAATTGTCCTTTTAAAAAAATGGCCAATAATCTTTTGTGAATTCATGGTAAACCAAAAGGAGCAAAACTAAAAAAATACAAAGCGAACTGGACGACCAGGAAAGTAAAAGTAAAATTTTAATGAACGCTTTCATCTTAATCTGTTGTGAAGTCTGGTTATAATATCAGTAACTTTACAGTGTATTCCTCATAGTTAATGACTAGCTCACTACATATTTATATAATTTCCAGAATTATAAATATTCTTTAAAGAATGCAAAATTCTAACTAGTATTTGGAATCACTAAACATTACATTCTGACAGGTAGTCTTCCTATTTTTCGTGGCATATATTTACCATTTTATACAGACAAAGAGGGTTAAACCTGACTCATCATCATCCACTAAATGTGTTTAATTCTGTTTGTATGTTGTCATTCTCACTGATTTTCTGCATCTATAACTGACCTGCTAGTGTATCTTACTTTAGCTGAATATTCTAATAAGTGGAGGAGCAAAAAAGTCTATTTCACCTCCAACCTGATGTTTCTCACCTGTTCACAAGATACAGGTCCGATGTTGTATGCTCCTCAACTTGAAAAGCTAAAAAGAAAAAAAAACCTGCTTGCTACAATTTACACCACACCTGAATTATTGGAGAAATCACCTTGCTTTAGCTAGCATTCAGGAATGCAGTTTCATAAAATAATGCACTACTAACAAAATGTCTACTGCCTTTCATGTCTCCTAACATCTAGCACCTGGGGTGGCTGCCCCCTTTGCCCCACCCTAGCTATGCTATTGTTTAAAATAATAAATATATATAAAATGAATGATCTAATTTATAAATAATTCAAATGGATATCATCTTTGCCTATGAAAGTGCACTGTTGTGAAATGGTACACGCAATGGTACACTTAATTAAATGATACTTAAATACTAGAGAATATATGTGTCTTTATCTTTTTTGATAAGACTCCAGTCCTGCAAAAACTACAAGCACTGCTAGTGACTCCCTGTTCCGTGAGGAAAGTAAATCTATTTTTTTTTTTGTCTGTGAGTTGCTTAAATTGATAGAACTGCTATCTGTTTTACCTGCTCCATTTTGTTTTCTGTTTTAAGAAATCTGCTAGGCCTGATATTTTTGTTCTATGGCAGATAAGTTACCTAGGCTGCACATTTCACATATTTTTTCATTTGTTAATTTGTTTCTTGAGTGATACTTAAATACACAGAGAATATCAGTGTCTTTGTCTTTTCTGATAAGACTCAAGGCCTGCAAAAACTACAAGCACTGTTGGTGATTTCCTGCTGATTATTTTACCACCCACTCTCTTTTCTTTTTCCTTGATCTTTTTAAACTTGGTGATTTTAAGGTGTCCACCCTTATTGTAAATTGAGCTTTATAAGCTCCTACCATTCTACAGTGATGTTTATTTCTTGAATTATTTATTTGCCTTTCCTTGTGCTTATTTTGAAAAAAAGTGTATTTTGTCTCTCATTGTCTGATCTATTGATTTATTTGCTCTGAATGCATTATCTAGTTAGCTGTTGGATAAAGTAATGCGTTTTTACACTCTAGCAAGCTCTTTTCTGTGTTTTTATATCAAGAGGACAGTGGATTTTCCATTTAGTGGCAGTGAGTGGTAGCCTGGTCTATATAGGTTGGGGAAACACACTAGAGATTCCTGCATGTAGTTGTTTTATTAGCTGAAGGGCTTATTAATCAGCTTACCTTGTGTCTTTATAAATTCTGCACAATTGAGTAGCTCTTGGTTTACTTCTACAAAGTGGGGTAGTTGTATTGAACAAACACACATTTATAAGCTGTTTAAAGTACACTGGTGTTATCTTGAATTACATATTGCCTTTCCTTAAGTTTAAGTCTGTGGTAACATTTCACTCTGGGCATTCTTTTACCATGCTTTTACAGTAGAAGGACTGGGATTATTCATCTAGTGTCAGTAGGTAATTTTCTGGTCTGAGTTAGGAAGCACGCAAAAAGGCTCAAAGTATAGTTTTTATTGGTCAGAGGGCTCAGTAGTCAGTTTTCTGTATGTCCAGTGCTGGTATAAATTCGACACATTTGCTTGGAGCTGCTCACTGTGTCAGTTTCCTGTACAGATACAAACAACTGGAAACATTGCTTATTTTCATTATACTATGAAAGATTAATCTATTTTTTGCACTTCTTTAAAGTTTAAAGTTTCATTTTTAAACTGCTGTAAGGACTGCTGTTATGCACTGAAATGCATAATATCTAGCATTTCCTAGTTAGTATTAGTATTACGTATTTGTTTAAGTTTCCTTAAAACTTGGGCTTCACACCAGTCATTTATATTAAGAGGGTCAAAGTATGTATTCTTGTGGCAGGAGAGGGCTTATTTCACCTATCTGAGCTGGGAATTGTTGGTGGACAGCTAATTGTGTGCTTACCTGATTGGCCTCCGGGCATAGTTATGGCAAAACTTGCTTTTTTCTGATTGTATATAAGCCTCAGACTTGTGAGAATCTGCATTTTGCACAGTAGTGATTACTGCTGCCTTGTATACATGCAATCACCAGAAATGAAATTTCCCTATATAAAAAAAAACTAAGAACTTTATCTCAGTTCTTCTGCGTTACTCACTGGGCAAGTAGTTTGAGAGGTGAGCAGCATTTATACATTTATTTATGACTATTTACTGTAGGTTTACCTTACCTTGTTATAGCATCCAGGACTATTGCTGCTCAGAGGTCATCTGGTTTGGTGTTGGGCAACATTGCTGGTTAGGTTAGCTGTAGATTGCACGTAAGTACCATTCCCTCATCCAGTTACAAACACCCTCTACAGCTATCCCTTCAAGTACACATTAGGACCTGCAACCAGGGATGGGCACTTTCCTGCTCTCTCTGCTTCGAGCTTGGTGGACATGGGCATCCTGAGGCATAGTAACAATTTGCCTTACATACACTGACAACCACTTAAAATTGAACAGACAAATACGGTATGTGACAGATTCAGAAAACATAGAAACTTATGCAGAGGCATACACAAAAGCCCTGAACAACCATATCAACAACAGCATGGAAATGTTAGGATGAGACTTAAATAAACACAGGTAAAACTGCAAAAACAAGTCACCCTGGTGGATCCCTAGTATTATTAGACTGCACAACAAAAGAAAGAAAATCCTGTTAAGAAGTAAGAGGGATTGTGGGCAACTGAGCAAAAAGTTTCTCAATAGTCTGAACAAGCAAATCAGGGAACTAGTCATGTCTCTGAAAGTAGACTTTGAGGTAAAAATAGCCTCCATAGCTAAGGATAACCATAAGGCATTCTTCAGTTATGACCACAGTCTTAAGGGCAACACCCATCAATGTGCAGAATTAGTTGTAGATGACATCACCTCTAATCAGATGGAAGATATAAGAAATCTGCTGGCAGACAAATTCAGCTCTAATTTCACCTCCTCTTCACCCCCAGTTCTCCCTAAGAAATACCTCCACCACTCCACCCCCAGTTATCACCAAAGAACCAGTTGCCACTGCCCTGTCTAAAGCTAAAAACACTGCTTCAGTGGGGCTTGACGATAGACCAGGCTGACTGTTAAACAGTTTAAATCAGGACTTTTCAGGCATATTAGGATCTTTATTTAATCATAGCCTGCAGACTGGCTTTGTTCTGACAGAGTGGAGGACAGCAACAGTCACCCCTCTGCATAAAGGAGCCCATCTACTGACTCAGGAAATTACAGATCCATAAGTTTGACTAATCTTATTTGTAAGGCCATGGAAGAATAATCATGGACCTGATAAATAATGACATAGGAAATTCCAAACACTGGACCTGACCCAATTTGGTTTTGTCAAGGGAAAGTCATGCCTATTGACACAATTCCCCACTCAGGTATTATAAATAAACTCACAAAACTGGCCATAAATCCCTATGTCACCAGATGAATAACCATTTGGCTCATGGACAGGACATAGGGTCATAGGTTCATAGGTTGGTACTAGGCTATCGGCCCTAGGGCCTATGCAAGCCTAGTCATAACAATTCCCTGGATATTTCTTCCCACAATATTTACTTCTGCAGGCCCCTGTCTAGCAGGGCGACTGACATGATCCCCGGGGTGAATTTCCTATCTCCCATCCAATCATCAAGGTTCCTTTTGAAGAGGGCCAATGAGGCGCTCTGATTGATATGTATGGGCAGTCTATTCCAGAGTATGGGGAGTCTCTGGGTCAGGAACCTATCCCTCCAGCATGTTTTGTTCATTGTGATATGGTTAATGTGGATAAATCCAAGCTAGCAAAAGGCCAGTTATTGGTGGTGTGCTACAGGGCTCAGTGCTGGGACCACTCCTGTTTGGAATATACTTGCCTGAAGTCAAGGCAAATATGGAAGGCCTCTACATGACAAAGTCTGAAAATGACTGCAAGATGACTGCAAGCTGGGGGCAATCACTGAATCTCCCAGTAATGTAAATATCCTTCAGGAGGGTCTAGGTCAGACCAATGATTGGTGCTAGAACCATGGCCCAAAGCTAAATGTGAAAAAATGCATTATCATACCCTTTGGGAAGTCAAATACCAATGCAAATTACAGCATCAATAGCATACTCCTAAGAGTAGACTCAGAGGTGAGAGATCTAGGTACACAGTTAGAAAGTTGCCTGAACTTTGATCGTCATGTGTCCAACGTGGTGAGAAAGTCCTTCTATGTGGCACAACTTATCAGTAAAGGTATGGCATCCAGATCAAAGTAAATTGTAGTCCCAGCCCTCATTAGACCAATAATTGAGTGCAATGTGCCATTTGGTATGTAACTGACTAGCCACTTGCAGCAGCTGGAGCAAACTGAGGTTCCTAACAGAAAATACAGGGTGTAAACGACATGTCCTATGTGGATAGACTAAAAGCCCTATCACTTTACTCTGTCTCCTAATAACTATTAAGGGGTGTCCTATGCTTGACCTACAAGGCACTCACAAATCCAGCCCTGTTGGAGCTGCTGCACATCTGCAAGTCAGACAGCACAAGGGTCACCAACCTAGGGATCTAAACTTGGTCAGCAATGCAAACAAAATATGCTTGAGAAGCAGATATGTGTCAGAGATTGCCCCATCTTTAGAAAAGGCTTCCTATTCACATTAAGCAGAGCCCCTTCTCTGGCCCTTTTCAAATGCAGTTTGGATTAATGGATGGGGAATCACAAATTCACACGTGGGGTAGTGCCTATGTCCATTATCAATAGGGGAAATATGTTAGATACTCAAGGCATAGGCACAAATGCATGCCATCCTCTTGCCCCTAGGGGTCATATATTGGATAAAATCTGATTATATTGGCTAGACTTATAAGGGCTCTTAAGATAATAGCCTAGTAATCTCCTATGAAGCTATGAATATAACCTTTATATTCTTAGGTTAAATCCCTGGAGTGAGTGACACTCTTACAGTTTGATTTACAAATGTGTAGCATTTCCATCAGGGCCAGGTGAGAGACTGCCTTGTAAGCCAGGGTCAGGTCACTATTTAGCAACCTGTAGGAGACAGAGTACAGTGACAGGGCTTTCAGTCTTTCCATGTAAGACTTGTTTAGTGTACCCTGTAATTTCTTGGTGAGAAACCTCTGTGGTCACTCCAATTGTTGCAGGTGTCAGGTGAGGTACATGCAAAAGGGAGCATTATTCTCAATTACTGGTCTAATGAGGGCCGAGTATAATGAAATTATAACATCCTTAGATGTAGATATTATGCCTTTACTTATAAGATGTGCCACATAGAGGGATTTCCTTGGTACTGTGGATAGGTTATGGTCAAAGTTCAGATTGCTATCAACCTGAGTACCCAGATTATACATACCACTGGGTCTACTCTTGGGGGGGGGGTGTTGTCTATAATGTGTTTATCAGGGATGTCAGCTTTCACAATGGGAATAATAATGCATTTATTTGCATTTAGCCTTAATTTGTGGCATTGGCACCAATCATTTGTCTGTGTTAACCTTGCCTGCAGTATATTAACATTGTTGGGGGACTCAGTGATTGCTCCCAATTTGCGATCATCAGTGAACTTGGTCAACCACAGACCGTCCAAGTTTACGTGAACTTCTGAGAAATAAATTCCAAACAGTAAGGGGCCCAGGACAGCACTCTGTGGTATGCCACTGATGACTGGCCTTTTACAAGAGGTGAAGTCATCCACTTTGGCAGTGTGTGTCCTGTCTGTGAGCCAATTGGCTATCCATCTGGTAATGTAGGGGTTAGTTCTCAATTGGGAGAGTTTCTCTATAATACCTGAGTGGGAGATTGTGTCAAATGCTTTGGCTAGGTCAACATAGGTGGTATGCACTTTCTTTTCCCCTTACAGAGCCTTGGTGACTTTCTCAAAAAAGTCAACCATGTTCAACAGACATGATCTACCTTTAACAAGTATGAATTGGATTGGGTCCAGAGTTTGGAGATTCCCTATGTCCTTGTTAATAAGGTCCATAAAGATTCTTTCCATGGCCTTTCAGATGAGGCTAGTCAAGGTTATGGGCCTATAATTCCCAGGGTTAGTTGATGGTCCCCCTTTGCAGAGGGATTATTGTTGCTGTCCTCCATTCCGCTGGAACATAGCCAGTTTGCAGGCTGTGGTTAAACAGAGATC
This sequence comes from Protopterus annectens, assembly GCF_019279795.1. Classification (NCBI taxonomy): domain Eukaryota; kingdom Metazoa; phylum Chordata; order Ceratodontiformes; family Protopteridae; genus Protopterus; species Protopterus annectens. Next base: position 358,864,677 of record NC_056729.1, on the reverse strand, counting down.
CAAGGGGGTCTGCTAGGACATGTTTTAAGTTGTTTAAAAGGCAACCTGGGATGTTGTCTGATCCCACTGATGCTGTATTTTTGGTCTTGGAGAACACAGAGATTACCTGCTCTCTTGAGATAATAGGCTGAGGAATGGTGGCAGGTATACCTTAGGGGATGACTGAAGGGGTGAAGTTTGCTCCAAATCTGTTAGCTAGCGGGTTGGCTATTACATCCAGTTCAGTATGGGTGGTGCCATCCCCCACCAGTTCAGCTCATAGCTGGGTATTCCCTTTTAGATTTCGGATGTGGTTAAAGAATGCCTTGTGATTATCCTTAGCTTGGTTGGCTATTTTCACTTTGTAATTAGCTTTAGAGGACTTGACAAAATCTCTAATTTGTTTGTTTAAGCTAGAGAAGGATTTCTTCCTCTGCTAAGCTAATTCCCTATTGTTCTTGGACATTAGTTTCTTTCTCTTGTTGTGTAGCCTGTTTCTACTAGGGGGTCCACCAGGGTAGCTTGTTTTTTCAGCAAGACCTGATTTTAATCAGGTCAGGAACAGTCAAGTCTGTCCAACTGCATCAGTGATTATACAGGGCATTGGTGTAAACATCTGCAGAGGAGTCCATGCTACCTGCATTCAATGAGTCATTGAAACATCTTATACCATCACTTAGTAGGAAGGAATTTGTCTCTGAAAAATTCTTTAGCATTTTTGAGCTTGATGGGGTATCTGGACTTATATTTACATCAAATGAGACTGACCCGATGTTCTACTAGCCGAAGCAGAGCATTTGCATTGACAAAGTTCAAGAACCTCTGAGCCAGCATGTTTGTGGACGTGTATGTCTCTCAGTCGATGGTAGGATAATTAAAATCATCCATGAGTAAAGTGTTGGGCTGTATGGCAAGTAACTTCAGTAAATCCAGGTATGTGGTATGCTTTTCCTGTTTCATGGTGGGGGCCTATAACTAGCTATGATGTGGTAGGGGGCTTTGCCAATAGTTAATTGGACATGGATTAGCTCAAGAGAATCAGACTGCTTGACCAGCCTAGAGGTATATTTTTCCTTAATGAAGATGGATACACCTCCCCCTTTTGTTCTTTCATGTTCAGTTTGTGGTCTGAACCTATGGAACGCATTGTAGCCCTGCATGACCAGGGTGCTTTCAATGCCTTTGTACCATGTCTCCGTGACTAAACAGATGTCTGTATCTTCCAATGTAAGGAGTGCTTCCAGGGAAGGCAGTTTCTTGTTTAGACTACAAGCATTAAGCAGCAGTACCTTGATTCTATCTAGGGAGGATTTTGTTATGTTGGGAAGTTGGTTATTTTGACACTACCTAAAAAAAGAAACAATAGGGGTGACTAATGCCTTTGCTAGTATGCAAAAGCCTACAGGAGATAGATGCAGACCATCTCTGGCAAAGCAGTGTGGCCTGTCGACTATGTCCCAGGCTGACAGATAGTGGATCCCCTTGGACTGACACTAGAAGCTAAGACAATTGTTAAAGTCAATCATTTTTTGTTTATAAATCATCCTTGGAGAAGTTAGAATGCTGCTTAAGGCTAGGCTTACACCTGACTGTAATGCATAATCTGAGAGGTCAGTCATGTCTCTCTTCACATAGTCCAGTGAGGTACATCTCAAGTAATTTACCCCCATGTGAACTATAACGGAGTCATACCGGTACTTGTGGTTGATTGACTTGAGTGCTTAAGTGACTTGATGGATCCTGGCACCTGACAGGCAGCTAACTGTAACCAGCTCCTTATCCAGCCTGATGAGGGGAACATCCATGTGTCTCACAACGGAGTTTACCTATGACCAATACATTAGGTTTTGTGGTGTTACGCCTTGTGGGCTTATTTGTTAAGACACTGGCATGTGTGTTATTATGTGTTGTTATTTTTTGCATTGTTATGTGTGTAAGTGGTTTCTGTTTGGTATGCTTCTGATCTTTTGGTAAGTTACTAGTGAGTACCTCCACATATGTGGGTTTATGCACCGTGTTCTTATTTAGTGTGGGAAGTGTGTGTTTGTTGACAACTTATTTGGCATTTGATTTGTCCTTATGTGAGTTCTTGCTTCCAATTTTATAGTGTAACTAAATCTCTCACATAAAGTATTTGTTTGTTTCGGGAATAAGTGGCTGTCAGTATACATGAGACAACTGCTACATGCCTCAGGATACCCATGTCTTTCAGGCTGGCCAGAGAGATGATGGGAAACTGCCTGCCCATGATAGCAGGCTCTAACTGTATGTTTTATTAGGGAAAGGAATAGGTTAATTTGACAGGGCTGTGCTTGTAGCACCAAAACTGCAAGAGGGACCTATACTTTGTGTACACTAAGGACGAACAATAAGGCAACACTGTTCAGTGCACAACTGAGTTACTCCTAGAGCAGAAGAAAAGCTTGGAAAGGTTTCATTGACAGCTGTTTAGGGAAAAGCTGAGCTTCTAGGCTTTTGCATCTGTACATGCACAGGTGACCACTTCTGTGTGAACAGCAACACTGCACAAACACAAGGCTTAAATACAAGCAAAGAGAAACAAGTTTAAGCTAACTACCAATTGAAAAAGCACACAATAAGCCTTCCACCAGTAATCCCCAACTCAGACAGGATGGATCAGTGCACTTCTGTCACAAGGGTGCAGAATAATATGTTATTAATGCAGAATAGCTGGTGTTGAGCCCAAATATAACAAGACCACATGATTTACCTACAACAGCCCTACAACTAACAGATACAGTGTAATGCAGTGCAATTAACGGGTTCCTATTAGAACGATGAAAATGCATTTTGTCGAATGCATTTTCGTCGACACGTAGGGCAAACAGGCAAAACAGCGAAGCGGCTGTTCAGCGAATTCTTTCCTTGGGAAAGAAGTCACTTGACCGCTTCATTGCTTTGCCATGTTCTGAAGTGTAGTGTGGTCCCTTGTCCAGTATAGCTCCTGAGCGTGATTGTGCAACAGTTACTGACCTTAGGGTTAGGGTGCTGGTTAAAGTAAGTACATATGTATGAAAGTGTTTTTTATTTTGCGTTAGATGTATGGCTGAGTTACGTATGTATGTGTTTTCAGCTGTTTACTTTTGTTTTGGGGGGTTGGAATTAGGGTTAAGGTAAGTGTGTATGCATTTGGAACTGTTTACGTAAATGTTCGAGAGTTACTGACCTTAGGGTTAGGGTGCGGGTTAAGGTAAGTGAATATGTTTTAAAATGTTTACTGTTTTTTTTTTTGTTAGATGTATGGTTGGGTTACATGCATATGTGTATTTAATTGTTTACTTTTTTTTTGGGGGGGTATAATTAGGGATAGGGTATGTGTGTATTTGTTTGGAAGTGTTTAATGTTTTTTTTTTTTGGGGGGGGGGTTGGAACAGCGATTTCTTTCCCTAGGAAAGAAATCTCTGTTCTGTGGTTTCGACATTTTCAGCTTTCACTGAATATGTGTCGATGAAAGACCATTCGCTGTTTTCAGTGTTCGATGTTTTGATATAAACCCCAATTAACTGCTTAAAGCAACAGCAGACAGTACATTTTTTTGAAACTGCTAAAGTACAGTCACAGTATAAAAGAGAAGTGCAAAAGAAATATTGAGAGCACTCTTGTGTGCTTCCTACCTCAGATAGACCAGGTAAACACCTACTGCCACTAGATGAATAACCCCAGTCCTCCTAATGTAAAAGCACAGTAAAGTAATGTTCAGAGTGAAATACTACCACAAACAAACTAAAATGAGAAGAAATGCTACCACAAACAAACTTAAAGATACAGATACAGCAGTGTACTTTAAACAGCTTATGAAAGTGTGATTATTCAATAAAAGTACTTTGCTTTGTATAAATGAGCCAAAAGCCATGAAATGAGCAAATAATTTTGAAAGGCACAAAAAACAAGATAAGCTGATTAATAGTCCCTCCAGCCAATAAAACTATGTGCAGAAATCTCTAGTGTTTCTCCAACCTAAACAGACCAGGATACCTCCCAGTGTACTAGACTGAAAATCCACTGACCTGTTTATGTAAAGGCAAGTGCTTGTTAGAGTATAAAACACACTACTTTATCCAACAGCTAGCTAGATAATGAATTCAGAGCAAATAAATCAGTAGAACACACAATGATGAGGCAAAATTCACATTTTCAATATATTTATTTATTTATTTATTTTACATTTGTTTACCAGGATAGTCCGACTGGATACATGTCCATTTTCAGAGGAGGCCCAGGGAGAAAAGCTCCACAAAGACAAACTTACATAGATTACACAGAAGTTAGCAAACAATTGTAAAAACAAAGTGATTATATACAATGGGTTAGTAGTGTTCCCTAGTAGGGACTCACAATTGTCATGGACAGACAATTAAAAGTAAGAGACAACAGATTGGAAGCAGAGCTTGGTGATGTAGTTACAAGTTATGATAATTGCAGACTATGCTTTTAGTTTATAACTTAAGCACAAGGAAAGGCAAATAAATAATTCAAGATATCAACACGTGTAGAAATGGAGGAGCTTATTAAGTTCAGTTTACACTAGAATTAGGCAGCTTAAAATCACCAGGTTTAAAAAGCAGATCAACAAATGTGAGGATGGGAGGGGAAAAAACAGCAAGGAATCACCAGTAGTTTATGCAGGCTTGAAATTTTTTTGGAAAAAACAAAGGCCCAGAAATTCACTGTGGATTTAAGTATCACTCAAGAGATAATTTAACCAATGAAAAATCATGTGAAATGTGCAGCCTAGATAATTTAAGTGTCTACTTCTCACCTAGAACAAAAACACCACACCAAGCAGATTTCTTACAAAAGAAAAAAATGGAGCAGGTGAAACAGAAAGCAACTCTATCAGCAAGTCACAGGCAAAAAAATATATAGGTTTACTTTCCTCACCCAACAGGGAATCACCAGCAGTGCTTTCATTTATGTAGGCTTGAAATCATTTTAGAAAAGACAAATGACCAGAAATTCATCATATATTTAAGTATCGCTCAATAAACAATTTAACCAATGAAAAAATGTAAAATGTGCAACCTAGATAATTTAAGTTTCTACCTCTCACATAGAACAAAAACACCAGGCCAAGCAGATTTCTAACAACAGAACACAAACTGGAGCAGGCAAAACAGAAAGCAACTCTATCAGCAAATCACAGGCAAAAAAAATAGGTTTATTTTCCTCACCCATCAGGGAATCACCAGCACTGTTTTAGTTTATGTAGGCTTGAGATCTTTTTATAAAAACTTTTGACACTGTAGTCAGTCTCATTTCCTGGGACTTGATCACATTCCTCTTCGTGATCTGTAAAGGCATGCTGTGGTTATCTAAAAGCATGTTGACCCTTGTATGTTTTGTGTACATGTTATTGCTAAGGGTTCTCCCATTGGGGTCCTTGGAAACAGTTAAGTCCAAGAAGTTTACTGAGGTTTTACTGTGGCAGGTAGTACATCTGAGGACTCCAGTTGTGTTGTTGATATAGTTAAAAATTCTTCCAGAGACTTTTCTTCCCCCACACATATGATGAAAATGTTGTCAGTAAAGCACAAATAAGACTTTACTGACACCTGGTAGACACTATTGTAGATGAAATCCTTCTCCCACTTTTCAAGTGCCATATTAGCTAGTCTGGGGGCCACATCTGCCACCATAGCTATCCTGAGTATCTGCCTGTAGTATCTGTGATTAAAATAGAACTGGTTGTTCCTAGGGACAATAGTAGTTTTCCTAGTATTTCTGTTTCACATGGCATGGCCAATCTATCTTTAAGGTAGACTTTTATGACTGCTTGTACACAATGGCCAACAGGAAGCACTGTGTATATTGTTTCCATATTGATGGTAACTGAAATAATATTGTTACACACAAAATCCAGTGTGTCAGGTATAAATGACCTGTTTTCCTTAGCTAGGGGTCTGATTTGCACACCTATGAAGATGGACATGCTTTCAATGATTGCTTTTCCACTAGCAACCACTGGCCTATATAGAGCGTTCAGCAAGTTTTGTGGGGTTTTTCTACCCCCAAGCCAAATAATCTTGCATTTAACATATTACACTCATGCATCAGTCTGAGCTATTCTTGTATTTCGTTGTAGGTTGTTTGAACATTATTTAACTCCCTTATACAATAAAATTGCTCAGTGTGAAGCATTATTTCAATTTTGCTGTTATACAGGGCAGTATCAATTACCAGAATCCCCCTCCCTTGTCAGCTTTCATTACTCTTTGAGACTTACCTCTGCTGTGGTATTTCATTGCCTTTAACTGTTCCTTATTGGCATTGTAAAACTTTTTCTTGGGAGATTTAATTTTAATTTTGCAGATATCTGCCTTGCTTCTATTTTCAGATATAGCAATGGTGGAATATAAAGGAGGACTGAAGTCACTAGGCTTTTTCCACTTTAATTTCTCTTGTTCCTAGTCCTGTTCTCATTATTCTTTTGGTTATCAGTGAAAAACATTTTGAGGTTGAGCTTTTTTACATATAACTTAACACCTATGACTGTTTCCACAAGATGGCTTCTACTTTGAGGAATGAAAGTTAGACCCTTACCCGGGATATTTTCCTCTAGCATCTTGAGGGGTTTGAATGTGTAGTTCCAGACCTCAGTCCTCCTTTTCCTTGTGACTTATTTATTCGTTGTTAGAGCATTCCCAAGTCCCTCAGTTCTTTGGCCCCTTTGCATGTCCTGTCCTGGTGTTGATAATGTGAGTATAGGGATCCTGGTTTTGAGATTGCTCTTAGAGTGGGTAATCTCTGGCTGTACCAGTTCATGTCTGGTGTGGAAGTCCCTGGGACAGGATTCTGGTTCCTGTTGTTGGTTGGTGGTCCTAAGCCTGGCTCCAGCAGGTTGTGGCCCCTGTGAAAATCCTGCTGGTTGATACTGGTGTTTGGTATCCTTTGCTCAGTGTGCACTGGTCCTCTGTTGTCCTCTTGTCCCTTGTAGTGGAACCTTCTCCTTCCTTGGTTAACATTAGGGAATTCTCTCCTTTTGTACTCCAAAGTCCAGTGAAATCCTGTAAGTGATTTCTGATCCATTTCTTCCCTTTTACCCAGTTGTACACACTGAGCAGCAAAACAAATACAAAATAGACCCCAAACAAGAGTTCATTAATTTGGTGATTGCAAGTCCTCTGTTGTTAACAAATGAAAGGATATCAATTATAGACTAATTAAATTCAAATGGGCTCTAAACAAATATGCTTTTAGTCACACTCAAACCTCTAAGTAACTGATATTGCTTTTATGCAGTTAACACCAATTATTTCAAAGGGATTTTGGGAAATGCTAGGATATTCATGATTACTTTGTTGATTTTGAAACATGATGGCAGGATCTTTGGACAGAGAATCAACTTTTACCCGATTTTCGGAGTTTGTTACATGAAAGCAAATCATAAACTGCCACAGAGTAGAGTCATAAGTGGCTTTTACCATTTATGTTTCAACCATTTGTAAGTATGTATTGGTGATATATTTTCTTGACCACTTTGAAATGCGAAATGGCTCAGAAATGCTTATTAAAGGTGAAATCCTGTTTTTTACATTAGATTTACAAGGACTGATACAAAGACAGTCACTAAGATTTACATTAGTATCTGTGGTGTCAGTACTTGATTATTGTTGTGTATGAATTAAACCCCCTTCTATATATTATACATTGAACATTTTGAGATAATATCCAGGCATTTATGAATTCAACGATTTCTCATGAATGAAGAAGCTTCTTCCAGCAAGACTTCTTTCAATGAGAAGTATGTTTGTACAATCGATGCATCAGCCAAGCCAACTGTTAAGAACAACATTCTTTCGGACACTGTCATATGCTCTGTACCAAGTGAAAATCAATGCAAGGACACTAGTTTGGTGTCTTTACTGTGATGATAATAAGAAATAATTTAATATTATGCTTGTATGCTGGCATATACAATTCAACTGAGAGGGGCTGCCATGATTTGAATATGCTGTACATTTGGAAAACATAGACAACCCCCATACCATGTCTTACGGTTTATTTATTTAATATTTGTTATTCAGGTAGGGTTGGTTGGTTGGACCAGGGGTAATGGCCTAGGCCATCTAGGCAACTACAATACACAGAGACAACAACTCAATTAATTACATAGGCAAATACATTACAAACAGAACTCAGCGGCTTACTTTGATTCATTCAGACACAAAACATTACAATATTGTCAGTGCTCCTAGTGTAAGTCTGCCATGACCCCAAAAGATTTACATTCAGTGTAAATGACTTACTATGGTAGAAGACAGACCATACACTAGAGTAAATCACTTACACCTAAATGATAATCTTTAGGAATTAGGATTACACCAGAATAAGTTATGTTTACTGAAACCCAAGTCATTTAGAATCTGGCCTCTAGTGTAAGCCAAAAGTGTATTTCAGCAGGTTTTGAGACATTTGATAGAATTAAATAATATAGGCACGACATCCAGTTAAACTGAATTAAATAATATATGCATCGCATCCAATTAAATTTCTTCAAGGTTATAGTTTTTACTGCATGGTTTTCCAGAATTAAGACACATACGAGTTGCAAAGTCACAGCCAAGGTTAATGTTCTGTTTATTTTGGTCTATAGGTACACATACTATCCTCTCTTTTTGTATAATAGACGGAGTGTACAAATGTTGGGCAATACTTGTAGTCTTGCTATAAAATGAATTGGAGAAGGTAAATGCATTTTAGCAGAAGGGTAAAATTTTATTTATTTATTTATTTATTTAAATTTGTTGACCGGGAGTGTCCGACTGGACGTAGGTCCATTTTCAGCAGAGGCCCAGGGAAAAAAGCTCCACAGTTAAAATAGACAGTATACACATTGGATTACATAGTGAATAACAATTTACATAGCAATTACTTACAACATATTTACAGATGAAGAACATAGTACATCAGTAGACAACTAGAATCTTTATCTGTGAAGTGCATAGCAGACGTTAACAAATGTTACAAGAAGAAGAAGTTTGTGCTGTATAATAAGTACTGGCTTATGAGCATCTGAGCTTGCTATAATCAAGGTAGTTAGTGGAGTGGAAGAAAGGTAGTGGTTGGATGGGGTGGATGATATTAGAGTGGGAGTTGCAAGGGCATAGCCAGCATGTTTGTAGTTGCGCTTTTAGTAAAGTTTTGAAGTGGGTGCATGATGGTATGGAGGTAATTGTGGGTGGGAGTGAGTTCCATAATTTGGCTATGGCACAAGAGAATAGTGCTTCACCAGCAGAGTTATTGGCTTTAGTGATCTGCAAGTGATTTTTGCTGCTGGATCTTAGTGGTCTGGTGGTGCGATAGGGTTGGAGTAGATTCTGGAGGGATGGGACATTTAGTGGATGGTTTACTAGTTTGTGGGCAAGTGAGAGTTGATACCACTGAAGGAGTTGAGGGAGTTCAAGCCAGCCCAGTTCAGCAAGTGAGAGACAGTGGTGACTACGGTAGGATGCCCCTGTGGCGAATCTGGTGATTTTGTTGTAGCAGGTCTCTAGCTTGTTTAGATCACATTGCCTTAGGTTGGTATATATTGGAGAGGCATAAAGTAGGGTGGAGATAAGGTGGGAATTTGCTATTGAAATCTTTGCTGCTTTGGTGAGAAGTTGCTTATTTCTGTATAACGCTCCTAGTTTTTTGTGGACTTTTTTTATAGTCATGGATATGTGAATGTCAAATTTTAGTTTATTGTCTGTTTCCACTCCTAGCAATTTGGTGTGTTCAGTTGGGTATATAGTGGTGTTGTCTTTTGCCGTGATGTTAAAGTGATGTTAAAATGTACTAACATAAGTTAGATTGACAGCTATGCAATAATGGAGAACCAGAAGTATTGGTTTATTGGGAAACCATCTATTTCTTCTGATGTTGTGTTAGCAATGGAATTAGAACATGATTGTGTAATTTGGGGTACAGTAGGGCTTGAACACTTCAAGTTTAGAGTTAATGTTATTTGTAATGTACAGTTGTATAGTATAGCATAGTTTCACTTTAATCATTTTATATGTACTCATTTTTGTCAAACTGTGAGTTTAGAGAGATATTTGTTTCATTATATGTTGCCTCATACAGTTGTACTATAATTGTTTAGTTATAATGTCACAGCTCACTGCTCTCTCCAAAGTTAACATTAAAAGAACTGTTCAGTGTTAGGTATTTGATTCAAGAGTCTGAAATGTTACTGACTTCATAGGTGTCGTAAAGAATGTAATATTTTTTTGTCTAGCAACAGATTATATAAATGAAAAAGCTTGTTAATAACAAAGTAAAATGTCAATGACACCAGAGCAGAATTACAAATCCAGAAGGAAATATGGGAACCCCAGGGGTGCAAACTGATGGGGGAAACAGCAATGGGGTATCAATTTGCTGAGACTCCAAGAATGATAATAAGAAGGAAAGATTGCTTCCCTGATCCTTCTTTTACCATGACAAGCATTTAAATCAATGGAAAGTAGAGGAAAGGGCATTAATAATAATGGGTGTTGGAGGTGGAAGATGTGCTAGGGGAGATTTAATGGTAGGGCTAAAGTCAAGGGGCATTTTAAAAGTTCTCTGCAATTGTGTACTCTGTTTATTCTTAGTCAAAATGGCAAAATGGGTGTACAAAGGCAAAAGATGAAAGATTGATAATTTCAGATTTACATACAGAGACTGTCATATGTGCTCCTGATGTTTTTATGCTGTCAACAAAATGCAACAAGATGAAGTAAGGTAAGCTAAAAACAGACGGATGACAACCTAAATAAATGCTTAAGTTCTGAATGACACATTCAAGTAGTTAATAGTTAGTTTGGAATCAAGATAGAAAGCCAAGTAATTATTCCTTGATAATAGCAACCCTTGCTTTAAGATAGCTAAGTTAGAGATCAGTGTGGGAAGGTGTATCTAGGATGGAGTTGTCCATATTTGGCTGAGAAGTACCGAAAGACCAAGAAGGCAGCAATTGTTTGATTCACCAAAGCAAAGACATGAGGAGTTTGGTGTGGCCTCAAAGAGGTTCTGAAAAACTATCTAGTGATTTGGGAGATGGGGGTGAAATACTATCCAGACTGTTCTGACCAAGGGTGCAGAAATTGTGGTATCAACCTGAGACATTGTTAGGTAGTAGAAGGAACCCTGTGATCTGCGTCCAAACCTAGTATTCCCTAGTTTGACAAGGTATTCCATATGGAACTGTTAGAACTGGTTATATTTCTGTAGATGAGGTTACTGTGGCAATTAAACAGTTCAGTTCCAAGGCAGTGGAAAAGAAGATAAGCAGGTGGGACTGCTGAAGATGCTGTATATTGTTAGGGTATTGTAGTTAATGAACCTTTTCAGTCTTCTATGGTAGACAGGGATAGTAGCTCTGGAGTACCAAACTGTGGTGATGCTTTCTATCTTCAGAAAGGGATGTGAGGTGTAATCCAGTTATATAGGGAAATGGTCTTCAGCTCCATACAGAAATCTATGTCTCATGTCACAGTGTGGAAATGGTAACTCATCCTATAGCTGAGCCTCTGATTCAGGACAAACAGTGCAAACTCTGTTCTGGCCCTGAAATAGTGTATCAAAGCTTTTTCCTTTCGTGAATGTTGGAGGACTTGTGGGACTTTTTAAGTAACAGTTCAGATGTGTTTTTTGGACCTTAGTAAGACATATGGTTATGTACCCTAAAATGTCTTGAAGGTTTACAACAGTATGGGATCTCATGGCTGTTGTCCTATGTTGTTCATTCTCTGAATCACTATGTGAGAGCTGTAGCTACATTCACATTGTTAAATCAGATATATTCAAAGTGGACATAGGTCTCTGCCAAAGATGTGTCTTATCCTCCCTTTTCAGTCATATGTTTCATGGAGAAGATACTGAGAAAGAAGTACCGACAAGGGACTGTTGCTAAGGAAAATGTTTAAAAAAGTATTAGGTCGTGTTAGTATCATCTTTTGGATACTGCAATCAGACCAGTTGTACTATTTGTCAAACTCTATTATGCACAGTTCCCACCACCCCCAAAATTTTGTTGTGTCTGCATCAATTATTCTATTTGTTGTTGAGCTTTTCTCTCTGGGACTCCTCTGAATACAGGCAATGTCCAATCAGACACTTTTCAGTATATAAAACAACCAAACAATCAAAATGAATAAAGGTGCAGCAGAAATTTGAAATCTATGCAGTCTAGTGATCTGTGGCTGCATCTGTGTGTTTCACAGATTATGATGTCCTCTTGTCCTTGGATTAGTGTGATATTAACATTCACAGGACTGACTTACTGCTCAGTATGAAACAGATGAGATAAAAATCAGCGACTCCAGATCAAAATATATTGTTTGCAGTCATAGACAAGTGGAGAGCCCCCTGCAGGGATAAGAGGAGAACAACTATCCATGTAGAGGAATTTAAATGTGTAGGGATTGTGTTCATTAGTGAATGGTAGAGGAGATCAAAAACTGACCAGGGGACCGGCACAGTGGTGATAATACTATGTGCACTGTAATAGAATATGGCAGTGAAGTACATAACATTTCGAAATACCATTTCACCAAACAGACAAGCTATACACAGCCTATAAAATTGTAACAATACATTTCAAACTTGCAATACAGTGAAGATTATCACAGTATGAGAATTCGGATAGTAATAAATATTTAAACAAATGCATTGTAAGCAAGTACAGCAGTGAATGAAATGCCTTGCATATTAGCACTAATGACATCAGCAATGCTAAGGAAAAAAGAGGTGAAATACATGTGAACAACAATTGTCTTGAGTCTTCTCTTTCTAGCCAAAAAAAAAAGAAATAAATTATAACCAGTATCAGCAGGGTAGGAGAACACCTAGGCTGGTTGAAGCCACTTGTAAGCATTAATAAAGTAATAAATAGTATTGTGTATTTAACTGATTTAATATAAAGAAATAATTTATAAATGATAGTAACTGAAGCTGTACAGTGCATTCAATACATTACTGGAACCAAATGTAAGAGATATGCCAGTATATAAGTGCAGTATGTTGTTGTTAACTGATTTCATTAATGTATATAATGTATATAAAATTAATTTATAAATGATGACAAATGAAGCACTACAATGCATTCAGTACAGTACTGCAACCACGTGTAAAAGTTGTGTCAGTATTTAAGTTCAGTATTCTGTCCAACTGATTTTATAAAATGTAAGTATTTATAAAGGTTGTTTTTTGTATAATATTACAAACAAGTGCATATCAGACACAAATATAATCATTTGTGTTAGTGTATTAGACTGCAAAATGTAAACCCCACATAAACCTGATAGCAATATGTTCTTTCTTTCCAAGTACGCATAAGCACTTCCCATACCATTTCATCCAAAGTATACATAAGCAATGGTCATATCATTCTTCCCTCATACATATAAGCACTTCCATATCAGTAGTCCCATGTCTGCATAAGCACTTCCCATACATTCTGTGTTACTTCAGTAAAGATTTATAAAAATAAAAATGTTTAAAGTGAGAAACCGAATGCTGTCTAACATGATGTATGAATTTATATTATACATTTTGTCTATTCTCTCTTCCACTTTTTTCTCTGTGTTTATTATTTTAATTATGCATTTCTTTCTCCTTTTTATTTTCTTTCTCTCCCATTTAGGTTCATTTTGTTTTTTTACAGATTCAAATTCCTCAGGAGTAGCCCAGGTATGTACCTCCCAAGTTAGTGAGCGTTAACCCTCTGGCCATCCAGAGGCATCCTTGTAGGGTCGTGGTAGTGGCACTGGTGCCGCAGACACTCATGAAAGTGTCAGTCTGGTAAGCCTCACTGAATGGGGGCTCTGGGACTGGGTTGAGGATGTGCTGGAACAGGTCATGGACAGACTGCTTCGGCCAATCAAAGTCGCTCTTCAGTGGATGGAAGACTTGTGGCACCATTTATTCTGACTACAATGCCACTATAGGCCATACCCCTCAACACTGGGGTCCTGCACTGCACCACTATCTAGCAGTGGAAATGTTTGAGGTTCTGTGGACTGGGGACTCTTACTGGCATGACTCTTCATCAATCCTTCTTCCCTTATCCTTTCTCCTACACCCTGTTATCTATATCCCAGATACATTACCTACTTATATAAAAATTCTTGAAAAAATAGGGTGTCTATCCCCCATCAAAACATTGTGCACCTCATCTCCCTCATCCTTCATTACAACCCTCTTGATATGTTCCTGTTGAGTCTCCCCTTTTTCACTTTTTCCTATCTTCCCCTTTCCATTCTTAAAAGTAAGTAACAGGGTGATCATATAAGGATAATCCTATATAAAACATTTTAAACCCCTTAATTTTTTTAATATTAATAATAAAAGCTGCACAGTCCACTGCTTGCCTTAAGATTTTCAAGCATGACTATGCATAGCCACGTCAATAAAATGCTTTCATGTAGTACTTCACATGTGCTTAATGTTTAACTTTAGGTACTTAGTGCTTCTGCCTTAAGTAGGCATTGCTTTCAAAATGCCTTCATGTTTCCTAGGGAGGGTGGTCTAATGGTTAAGGCGTTTGCCTTACAAACACAAGGTGCAGGGTTTGAGTCTCACAAGGGATAATTGGCTAGGCTTAAAATGGCCCACAAGGGCAGTTAGCCTAGTAGTAATCTATGAACTAATCTATGAACTTATTCAGCACAAACAACCTGCACTTCTTTGCATATACTTGTAGTGGTGTTTGTTGGGGACAACCTCTATGTAGCTACAAAGTCCCAGACTATGAAAACACCCAGAGTCTTGTGTAAAGTTTTTATATCAATATTACCAGAAAGACAAAAATATACTATTTAAGTAAACACACCAGCCCATTGTATTAATGTTCCATTATCATGAGTCTTTTTTTTTTTTAAACAATCTTCCATTCAGGTCTTTCTACTTGGTTCTTTAGGCTTCTATAGCTGCTGTCTATTTCTTCCTGAAGATTACTAATCTTTTTAGATGTAAGAAAGGAAATGACAGGGGTGAGTGTGTGTGTGTGTGTGTGTGTGTGTGTGTGTGTGTGTGTGTGTGTGTGTGTGTGTGTGTGTGTGTGTGTGTGTGTGTATGTGTGTGTGTGTGGCCAAGATGATGCCATGCTGACAGCACTTTTTCTTAGCTCTCCTATCTAAGTTATATTTCTGACAGGAATTTTCAAGTATCTGAAGTTGCAAACTTATCAGTTTTGGAGTTCATCTTCTATTAAGAAGCCTTGAAGTTTATATGTCACTTTCGAACTTCTATCTTATCAAACTCCTATCAATTACAAGCAGTAAGGACTCTGTCAATTCTTTAATATGAGCTGTTCTAAAAATAACTCTTAGGACCTGTCTTTTAAGGAGTTACAATCTTTACTTAGCAGCATATAGGATTTATCGATAAAGATTGACAAAATGGACAATAAGCCTGATACCTTCAAAGATGAATGTAAAAAACAGATGGAACATCTGCAGAAGATTGTTTTATATCAGAAAATTCAGACTGCCAGCATGGAAGAATCATTAAATGAGACAGAAGGCAGAGTGTCTGAAGAAGAACATCATTGATACATCTCAGATGGCTGACTGGTAAACTGATGTGACTATGGTGTGCAGGGTCGTGGGTTCAAGACCTGCAAGGGCTGTTTATTTAACTATATGAACCATACATGTGGAATTTTTACTAAAACAAAATACTTCACTACTGAACAAAATAGATGCTCTTGAAAACAGACCTTGTAGAAATAATCTGCACATTTATGGTCTGCCTGAAAAAAATGAAGGAGATAACATGGTTAATTTCTTCACATCCTGGATCCCTAACATCTTGAAATTACCCAAGTCTCTTTCATTTGGAACTGAAAGAGTACACATGTCTCTGGTTGTTCCTTTGTCATTGAGCAAATTAAACAGCAAACTGAGATCTACAATAGTAGGGTTTTAGACTTCTCAGATTAAAGAATTAGTTTTGAAGTCTGCTTGGTCAAACTCTCTGGTTACATTTAATGACAATATAATATGATGTGACAATGATTACTCCTCAACTGTAACTTCAAGAGGAAAATAATGTATTCCTCTAATAAAGGAGGTGACGAAGAAGCAAATCAAAGTACACCTGTTATTCCTAGCTAGACTTAAAGTCTTTCTTTCTGAGGGTATCAAGATATTTGAAACATTAGACTCCGCTATTTTCTTTTTAATCTTTAACAATATTTTAGATCAAGTAGAAGGGATGGATTGGTGCTCTAGTTCATTAAAGAGACAGGCTGAAAGAAATGATTGGAAAACTGTTGATACAATGAAAAAGAAGAAACTGAAGGGCAAATAAATCCTTTACACTTTCTGTTGTTTCTTTCACATTATTTAAACATATTTTCCTTTTTTATTTGCTACACCATGGAATAATATCTTACAACTATGACACTTTGGACTCACTCAAACTAAAGGAACTTGTGCTCAAAATATAAACCAAGGTAAAAATTATTTTTCCTCCTTGTATTTTTATGTCAATACTTATAGTATTACATTTAGTCTTTATCATTCTTTTATCTATATTTTGCTTTCAAAATACTTTAGGTTAAAACAAAATTAATGACATGCATAATCAATGTTTTACCTGTCTCTCTATAGGGCTATATGGCAGTGAAGATTTTTTTATATTTATATGAAGCTTTTTCATATGAGACATTAATATAATAGTCATAGTATTTTGCGCCAGGCTCACCAAACTACAACTGTTCTGAATATTTACATAATATATACAATGAATAAGGCATCTTGGAGTAATTGCTTGTCTGTGTTTGAATGACTGCTATCTGCTTACACTTAGTCTCCTTAAGAAATATGTCTCTTTTTTATTTTTATTTATTTCCTGCTTTAGATTTGTACAGTCTCTTTATTGTTATAAGTATTATTACAAAAACAGCTTTAATGTTGCCTTTAATGCTCATAGTGTTTCACTTGTTTAAAATAACACTTAAAATTAGTAAACCCTCATTCTCTGAAAGGAATAGCTGTTTTT
Organism: Protopterus annectens; assembly: GCF_019279795.1. Taxonomy (NCBI): domain Eukaryota; kingdom Metazoa; phylum Chordata; order Ceratodontiformes; family Protopteridae; genus Protopterus; species Protopterus annectens. The sequence goes on along the minus strand of NC_056729.1, from coordinate 358,847,706 downwards.
CACATCTTGTGCTCAAGCTACTCTTTTAAGCCCTAAAAACAGCTTACTTGCTTCTTGGCTTCCTGCTGAGATAGCAAGCTAAAATGGTCATTTTTTTCTTTTCATTTCCACTCTGTTTTCTTTATATAAACATTCCTTTTAAGATTAATTCACTTGCAAGTGTGCAAACACATTGTACATCTCAGTACAGGTCAGTGATGATGTAATCATTAAGGTTAAAGGTTAAAAATGAGCCATTACTGTTTATTATCTTTTTAAAGTGATGAATGTATAGTTTAATTTCTGACAGGTACCTCTTGTCATTCAAAAAGATATTTATGTATTCAGTGGTAAGAAGATTCATATGAGTTAATATATGTTTTGCATGTCTTTTCTTTTTATGTAATTTAAAGTGATAAGCACACTTTTCACTCCCTTTTTATTGTTTGCTGATTGAACCTTCTGTCTCATTACTATAATATGAAAAAAGAATCCTGCTTCCAAGCTTTTACATTTATATGATTACAAAATTTACAAGCTGTTAAAGGCATTATAAAATATGCTTCAAGTTACATTTTGGTTACAAAACTTGACTAATGATATATTTCTATACACTAATGAAACATATTGATTTATGATTTAATTAACAACAAAAGAAAACAACAAGTTATACTACGTCATGTTTTTAGCCTTAGTAAAGATATAATTTATGAATATAATCTATATTGAACAACATTTAAAGACAGAAATGTCTTTGGATTTAAGAATACTTATCAACTTTATATATGATCATAGGTGTAGTGTTTTGGTGTTTATACACAGGATTTCTTGTACCTTAACTTTCCAGTACCCTAACTTTCCAGTATTTGTACAAATTGTCCTTTAAATGTTTTGGTCTGACATGAGAATTACTTATGTTACTATTATTTAATTAATATGTCTTTTCCCTAGAAGTATATGATATTTTACTTTTTGGTGACTATGATGACATTATTAAGAATACATGCTATAAGCTCCATACTGATACAGCTGTACAATCAAAATATTCTTCTTTGTTGTGCTTTATCTGTTTACATCTAACTTTACTTAATCATGCCTAGTACAAGTTGTAGTATAAATCCTTATGTAAGTGCACACTTATACTGCTAATATGTTTAAACTCAGAAAAACTTACTTTTCTTTTAATAACATGTTTACATCTCTAATGATTGTTTATGTAGTAATAGAAAAAGTTGAGCATGGTACCAAATTTCATAAAAAAACTCTTATAATAAGATTAACTTTATTTAGGATTAAAATTACATAACACTATGTTGAAAATATATTACAGGCATTAGTCTGATCTAATATGACATTTTTGTACAGAATAAATATTTTAGATAGAGTGAAGAATAAGTTTCAGGAGTGTTTTTAGAAGGTACGCTTGAATGGTAATGCTATTCAATTGTGGGGTTTTGTACCCCAGGGCTGGTTCAGACTCTTTTTTTACTCTAACATTTGTGGGTGTCTATGAGAGTTACTTATAGAGTAGTAGAATAACAATGAACTATTTTCTTCATTAGGATATTCTTTTTCCTCTTCTTTGAAAGTAATAGCAGGTACTTATGTCTAACTATACCTCTAATGGCAATATATTCAAGAATTGCATCTCCATTAATGTTAATGGTTTAAATAATAGTATTAAAAGGGGAAGTCTTTTCAAATATTGAAAATTGTTCAATCTTCAGATTCTTTTCCTACAAGAAACATATTTATTATGAGAAGATATAGGCAGACTTAATTCTAACAATTATTCTGTTTTACCAAGAGCTCATTATAAACAAAAAAAGAGGGGAGCAATTTTCTGGAGAAATTTTGCTTTGATGCCAAAAAATTATAAACATATACTATAATAGTTCTGGCTGGTTTACTATCATATTTGTGAACGTCATTTAGATGAACGCAACAATTTCTAACAAATATTGTCTGAAATCAAAACACCGAGCAACCGAAATATCGAATGGAGCATTTCAGCAATGTTGAATATCGACTTTTCTGAAATGCTCACATCTGCTCCCACACCCCCTACTTAATTATACAAACACCAAGATCGCAATACAGTGAGGGTAAGGGTACATGTGCCAATCCCCACTAAAGTGCGATCTGCACTGCAATGTTGAAGCTGACAATAGCGTTTTTTTCACTCATGTCAGCTTCGACATTGTGGTGATCGAACTCACATTTCGAGAAAATGATTTTTGCACATATTCGATCGTCTAAATGACAATCGAATATGTGATAGTAAACCATTCTGGCTTGTTTTGTTTAGTAACTTTAAATAAAAATGGAATGATGTACACATTAATTTATATTGGATTCTTGGATTGGGAGTTAAAGTGGTTAAACATTAGTTTGAAAATATTGTACAACATTCATACTCGCAGGAGATTTTAATTGCATTCTATCTGATAGTGACATTAATGCAAAACATACATGTAAGAAACCAGATACATCAAAGACTTTATCTGACTTTATTAACATGTTCAATATTAAAGATGTAAATGATTTTGTGGACTCCAATTCATTATTTTCTACACATTACTCACATCATCATGGCATGCAATCAAGAATAGACAGGGTATACATTTCAAGAGATTTATCTTCAAAACTGGATAATGTCAAGGTAGTTACATGCCCCTTATCTGACCATAACACAGTTAGATTTGACTTGGTATTGAATGCTAAACATAGTATAAACACCACTAGAATTCCAGCATATATAACAAATCTAAAAGACTTTAAAGACTTCTATACTAAGGAATTACAAACTGTTCTAAATATAAACCTTACATTATGATATTTTGGAAATATGTGTGTTGGATTATTTGAAGTCATATTTATATTGCAAAATTTTAGCCTGGTTTATAAATAAGAAAAAACAATGAAATAAGGAACTTTAGATCTACAATTGAAAATAAACTAAAACTAGATATGCAAAAAGGAAATAATAACTTGCAAAATGAAATTGATGAGAAAAACAAAAAATACTCACAAATATTACATCATAAAATTATGCTCAGCCTAGAAAAGATTAAATTAAATTCTTATTCCATGAATCCCATAAATCAAAGAAGAATACTAAACAGAACAAAGAACATTTTTAAATATAATCAGATAAAAGAAGTATATATTCCTGGCAATAAGAAAAGATTTTCTGATTTAGAGGGCATTTTAGAGTCTTTTAAAACTCACTTTAGTTTAATTAATTCCAACAATATAGACATTATACCACAGAATGTCATAAAATCCTTATTTAAGAAATTCATCAAGAAAAAAATAACAGAAGATCAAATTAAGTTAGCTGATAAAGCTATTGCAATGACTGAGATTAAATCACAAATTAATAAGATAAAACTTAATAAGGCTTCAGGAAATGACAATATTATACCTGAAATGTATAAATTGTTACCTAGAAAAGTTTAAATTAATTATTAAGAGTATATACTTTAGCTAAAGAAAATAATAACACTCCACCTTCTTGGAACTTCATTTCAATACACCCAATTTTAAAATCTGTTAAGGATCCAAAAGATTGTTCTTCTTATAGACCAATATCTCTTTTAAACATTGATTATAAAATGTTTATGGCTATACATGCTAATAAATTTAAACAATTGATCTCATTATTAATAGATGCAAACTGATTTTATAAAAGATAGAAATACATATGATAACATCAAAATAATTCTTACATTAATTGATTATATTAATCTTAAAGGCGATAATATGACTTTAGTGAATTTAGACATAAAAAGTACTTTTGATTCAGTTCAATGGGATTACCGGTTGCTGGTTTTGGATGAATACATTTTTTCACAAGCGTTTACTCAATTAATAAAACATTTATATGAAGAATCTTCTTTCGATATAAAGATTGGGTCGTCAACGTCTAGACCTATTATAATTACCAAAGGTATGAAACAGGGATGCCTGTTGTCTCCTCTGTTGTTTGTATTGGTCTTTGAACCACTTGCAGACTTATTAGGATGAACTCAAATATCAAAGGCATTCATTTTACTGATACTCTACTCTCAAAAGTTCAGTTATTTGCTGATGAGATTTTTTACTTTAAATGATCATAGCAATTCATGACACAATAAATTCCTTTCACAGAATATCGACACTTAAGATCAGAGCAAACAAAACCAAGATGCTACTTATAAATTCCAATAAGAAAGATATAAAAAGTTTGCTAAATACATAGTTTCAGACAATAACATTAATTATTTAGGGGTTACTTAAAAATGATATGAATGAAATACTGACTGTTAAGTTTAATGATATATATTGTATTATATACAAGCTATCTCTCTACCTCCCCCTAAGCATTATATACATCAGTTCAACAAACTAATGTTTAATGTTTTATGGTACACCAATAAACCCAGAATTTCATTAAAAAATAATTTAAAAAATTGATAAACAGGGGTATTAACCTTCTAGACACTGGTATGTATGTTTTATCTTCTATTCGGCCAGATAGAAACAAATTCAAGAGCAAATTTGGTTACAATCAAACATCTCACTGTTGTCACAATACACAAAATGTCTGCCTAATAATCTCTATTGGATGGTTAGAGATTATATTCTAGGTAACAAAAATAAACATATATCTTATAAATTTGTAACTAATACATTATCCACTTTTTAAATCATTTTAATTAGAAACCCAAATGTTAAGGACTGGTCATTCTTATTATTTCCAATTGCATATACACTGAATAATATTGTCACTTTTAATATTAACAAAATGACTATTCATAGAGGAAAAATATTAATATTTTGGCATCAATTGATGGATTCTGGAAGGATTCTTCAAATGAAAGAACTCATGAATAAATTTAATTTAGATTATGAACTATGGTTGGTGCTACAAGAACTAAGACAATACATTTTAATTAAAACTGATTCAATGTACACATTAACCAGGCAAACATTCCTAAACTTATAGAATTTTTGATTGTTATGGTTAGTCAAACAGTTCAAGGAAAAGGCTATCTTTTTAATTTATATAAATTAATGAAAAATACAAAACCTTACGATAAAGAAAGCTACTGGGATTATTATAAAACCAGTAATAATCATCTCCCTCTGGCGAATGATAAAAACTTATCTTAATTTCATCACTGCAAACCCATCTTTCATTACAATAGAAATTATTTTCTTGGAAATGTATTCATAGAATTTATATAGAACCACATAAAATGAAGTTAATATTTAATTAACACATAGGATGTTGGATATGCAAGCTAAATGTGAAAGCTAATTGGCAACACATGGATTATTAATATAACTTACTTAGATTATTTTGGAAAAAATTAATTATTTCTTGCAGACTATTTTTAATGACAATTTTCAGTTGACCAAATCATTAATTTGCTCCTTTTTCCTCCCATTACTTTTGGACTGTCAAGAATTCTTAATCAAAGAACTTGAGAGGTATGCTGCTGTCTGTTTAACAGTGCAAAGTGTTTTACCAGCTTTCAAAGCTGGTAAAACACTTCACTCACCTATGGTGTTTTTTTTTTTTTTTTCTGTAACTGATATTCTGGACAAATATAAAACGTATATGATTCACACATCCATAGTTTTATCCCTAAAAGTGAGTAATCAGTCCATTGGTAGACAATGATACAATGTTTGCCAAGTATTATATACCTTACCAGGGTGTAGTCAGACATTTACTCAAACCTAATGTTATTACCCCACCACCCACCTATCATTTTAAGTGAACTCAACCCTCAAAATGCTACCCTCAGTACATACAGAAAGATGACACAGTATCTTCAACTGCTTCCATTTATTCCCATAAAAAGCTATTTTCAGGGTCTATTCATTTCATACAAGCATTTGTCTTATATTTCTATACTTCAACTATTCATTGGCACATCTGAGAGTATGCATAGCTACACCATGTACTCGTACTAAGAATATTATCCTGTTCCATCTTACTATTGTTACGTTCCACTTGAGTATAACTGCTTTTGCTTATTATCTGAGTGACTGCATGGTATTCTAGTTACTTTGTAATAAAATCTGCTGCAGACTATACATCATCAGAAGGTGGGGCTGAATACCATGGAATCAGGAAATAATTGGACAGTTGCTCAGCATACAGTAAATAGAAACACCAGTTTATCAAACTTAATAAATACAGGTCCACTAAAGTAACTAAAGTAAAAACTACACATTTTAGAATGCAAAAGCCCACTTTACAAGATGAGGTCATAATTATAACAAAACAAAATGGTCAAAAAATCTTTGCACTTGATCTTTAATTGTAGAAATGTACCTGACATATGGCAGTGTTAGATGTGTTGCTGGATATGCAACACTGAAAATGCAGAAAAAGCACATTTTGTTTTAAGAATCTGTGCACTGCAGTTAACCTGAAAAAACATACTTCTATGATAAGATGCTTTATTTTAGTAATGTCTTTAGTGCATATACACACACACACACAAACACACAAACACACACACACACACACACACACACACACACACACACACACACACACACACACACACATACACTCAAAACAGAGTTCTGTATAACATCAGTAAATATTGATTTCCTGACATTACTCAAACTTGCTGTTACTCAGTCTTTTATGAATAAGCTCAATATGCTCTGAGCAAACAATGGGCCTACACAAAAATCATTAACACACTTGCTGAAAAAAAAATCCCTGTATAGTGTTTGTTGCATTGGGCAAAAATAACACAGATATTTATTTATTTTATATGTCTCAACTGTCTCTGATTTTTTTAGGATATCCCTAATTTTGTCCCATATTTTTGCTTGTCCCTCATAAAATTTTTGATTTTCTGGTAAATCACTAAATATTATAGTAGTCAATAATGCCAAATAATTATGTTTCATGCTTTATATTGATATAAAAATGTATGTTGATGTGTAAAATTATGTTTTATTAACTTTGTAAGTGAATTGCAGTATTTAAAATCACAACTTACCCTTTTATAAAAGAACATTTTGACATATATGAAATTTCCAGAAAACTGACTCGACTATATAATAGTATACACGTTTTTCGTAATGTATTAAGACCAACAATCAAAACTTCACTAGATATGGACAAATGCTACACTCCCTTAACAAAGGATGGTTGACAAGCGTCTTTATAAACATATTTTTTGTGTGTTTTGCCAGGTTCTTTCTGGTTTTGGTAACTATGCAGCTGCAGTAGAACTTTTGTTTTTTAAGAGTTACTTTTCTTTCTAGTTATGACAAAAATACTTTTAGAAATATATCTGGTTCATTAAACATTATCCTTTTAGTCCTCAGGCAGCAATATGTATATAGGTAATGGTCATTCTGTTAGAGTAATAGTTGGTATTTGTTTCAACCCATCCCCTGAAATCAAACTGTTTACTCTTGTTTTTGGAAGTGAAACAAGGGCCTCCTCACTCTGCTGGAGTTAATATATTTCTGCCTCACACACTGCAATTTACTCAACCTCTCCTTAGTTTCAGCCATCTTAGTTCAAGTTTACATCTATTTCTACTTATTTATTGATTGAGTGTAGTTAATTAACATACGTGGGCTGTTCAAGTGATCTTTTTCAGCCCCATCTCTGCCTCTAATGAACAGCAGACAGTAAGTTAGTATTGAATCACAATCAAATGGACAGATGAACATGCACACATGAACTGATCAACATAATAAGACATTGACCAGAGCTACATATGAAGACATTGATTTAATAATTTGACATAATGCATATTCTTGATCTGTTCTTGTGTGTTTCTGTTTTCCATTTTCTTTGTTTTTATCTGCAGGTAACACTTGACCATATCCCCATTTCTTCTTTGGCCAACATTTTTCCAGCTAGATGCATTGTTTACTTTCCTTCTCACTGCTCTGATGATTCTGTTCTGCTCTATCATTAATGACCTAATTTATTTCATGTTACACATATTGTTGGCAACAAAAAATGAAGTTACTGTCCAGAATTAAAATTTGATGGTTCAATGGTAGTGCCTGTTTTCAGGATTATTTGAAATTATTCGAGAACAGTTCTGTTTGTATAAAGTCATGCAGGAGCTTCTCTGAAATCAGAAAAAAGTATGGCTTTCATGTTCATCAAGTAGAGTGTATAGTCCTTTTATTTGGGGTCAACTGATCTCTATGGATCTATAGCCTGATCAATTCCATTTTTTCTGTAATGCTTTTTGCTAAAATGACTAACTATTACTCTTAGGTTCTTTACATCTGTGAAGAAATCCATAATATTCATGGTATCTGTCTCCTACTGTGATCTGTAGGGAGATGAGTTTTCTCTATGACAATATAACTTAATCTGTTCAAATGTTAAAGCAAACAATGTTTGAACTATATGCTAATGTATCCCCTGTGCTGAGTAATTTGGCATGATACAAGATAGTGCAGAGGATTAAGACTATGAATTATGAAATGAGCTGCTTTAAAATTAGCTTTCATTTCCAGAAAACATCTATTTCACTATTGGTAGTATTCTCTTTGCTTAGAAACAGTGTCTCCCAGCTACATTAACCCTGACTTTTTCTTGCAGAGCTACACAGTGAGATAGAAAGAGTGACAGAGAGAGAGTGATATATAAAGACAAAGACAGAGTCTCATTTATTTGCTCCTTATTCTTTGTTAGCTCTTTCTTCCTTCAGATAATTTCTTGAAATGATTCCCAGTGTTTTTCCACCAGTACAAGTTTCCTAATACCACACTTAAACAAACCTTGTTCTGTTCTTCAGCATTACCTGTTGCAAGTATTTTGGAATCTTTAGAGTCACAGTCATCCTTTTCAACTAAGGTTTTACTTTGCATAATTGTACCACTGGAATGCAAAACATCTATACAGGTGATTAGTATGAGTGTGCCTGTCAGAGGTATTCCAATGCAAAGCATTTTCATTCTAGTGTACTACAGCATTGTTTGTGATGAGACTTAATTGGCTAACTAAGTATTTTATGAACCATGTATCTCAACAGAGCTAGACACTGTTCACATTCCATGATAGCATGTATATTGTTTTGTTTATTACCTCTTTTGCTTTTCATTCACAGTACGGGCAGCTCACAATTGGTTTCATCATGCTTGCACACAATTCACATGGTTTACTATCAGAAATAACATCACTTTTGTCTTACACAACAATGAACCACACTTTTTTCTGTCAGAGGGATTTACTTTTAAAATTGGCTACATGGTCAAGCTGTGGACTTACAATACCATCTGGATGAGAATTTAATACATAATGAAAACAGTGGGATTAATAAGACTAATGTTGATGAAGATCTGTCCTTCATAACAATTGATAGAGCAGATATTGCTGTATTAGAAGCTGAAGATTCTTCAGAGCTGACCAGCAAAGATATTCTTGTAATTGTAGATTGAGTTATTAGAGGAACTGATACTTATATTTACAGAGAAGATAATGACCATTGAATAATGCTATGCTTGCCAGGAGCAAAAATAGAAGATATGAGACAAGCCTTGGAACGCCTTAATGTAAGGAAGTACAGATCCATTTTTATTCATGTTGGTACAAATGATGTCATCCACAAGGATTCTCTGGCTGTTAGTAGGGAACTGACAGCCCTCTTAGATAGTATAGCTTGTACTGGTGTTAGGACGTATTTTTCACAAATCATCTATAGAAAGGATAGTCATGTTATTGTGAATGAAAATATTTTTTTGGGTAAATACCTACATGGAAAAAAATGTCCTGTTTTAAAAAAATGGAAATGTGTAGAGCATCCAAGCCTAGTTTTGGGCACATGTGTTCAGACCGGATAGCATGCATTTGTCAAAATCAGGAAAGAGAAATTTTGCAGCAGATATTTTGCAATATTTGACAAACACTAGGCAGGATTTTTGCCAGGTCAAAAATTGAACGTTTCACAGATAGCAACAGTTGATGCATCTCTAATGGTTGTTAATGCTAGGAGCATTAATAATTAAGGTTTTTTTTTGGAAAATCTGCTATGTTCCCACAACATTAATGTTATTGTTTGTGAAACATGGTTAAAGAACAATGACTGGAAACCAGTTCTGTCGGGGTATAAATGTTTTTACTGTAACAGACATTCTAACAAAAAATCACGTGGAGGTGTTATGATAGGGATTAAAGATAATTATAAGACCCGTGATTATTACATGTTCAGTGACAACACCAATACTATAGACTAGGTAACTGTGACAATAAAGACAACCCTGGAAGATTTAACAATTGTTGGAGTGTATAGACCACCAAAGTCAAGTGCAGATGACCTAGAGGAATTCATACATTTCTTGCATGAAACACAGAAAAGAAGAATAATATTAGCTGGGGACTTAAATTTACCAGAAACAGGCTAGAATAAATATTGTCTCAACAATGTTAGTAAGGAAATTATTTCTCAACATATATTCAGGAACAATTGCTTCAGATTTTAGAAAAAGAAACTACCAGGGGATGGAACATACTAGACATTGTTTGTGTTCTTTAAGAAATTACTATTACTTCAAGTCAAGTTTTACCACCATTGATGTGATTGTGGGGTTATAAAGGTACTTTATTGCTAGATAATTCTGCCAAACTGAAATCTAAACCGGTGCACAGAAGGTTAATTATAGATCATATGGAAGCAAAATAGTCACAATGTAAAACTAACTTGAGTAAGGTGTTCAGTGGAAAAACTACAGATGGAATGTGCAAAAAATCAAAAAATGTTTAACATCATGATCTAGGCATACAACATCAACAACATCATATTTTCATATGAACAAAATAGCTGATTAAGGTGAGAGACAAAAATATAAGAAATGGAAGAGAGGTTGAACTACAACTTTGAAATCTGAAATAAACAAGCTGGACAAACAGATTAAGCATAGTGTGAGACAAGATCAAGAGAAATGTGAAGAATAAAAGATACTGAGCATAATAGGAAACCTTTTTATATATACATAAGATGTGGAAGGAGTAAAGACACACACATTGATAAACTGTGTGCAGATTCTAAAATTTATTCTCAGACACAACAGATTATAGATATATTTACCAAATATTTTGCAAAGCAGTTTGGCTCCACAAAAGGGGTGATAAGTTGCCCTTTTGCAAAGCAGTTTGGCTCCAGAAAAGGGGTGATAAGTTGCCCTAATGACATCCAAGATAACCGTGGATACTGGAATAGATCACATTAAAAAAGAACTGTGCAAACTGGATCCAAACAAATCACAAGGAGGAGATGGAATTAGTAGCAATGACCTGAGAACACTTCAGCAAGAACTTAACGGTGCCATTATATCTATTATTCACTAGACCATATAAATCTATTCCTTAAGATTGGAGACATGCGCTTATTAAACTTGTCTTCAAGGGAAAGTGGAGTAGGACCAATCCAGAGTCATACAGACTCTTAAGTCTACTTTCATGTTGTGGTAAATAATGGGAAGGTAATACTGGATAAGTTACTGTCAGAACTGGATAGGTTGGGACTTGAAACCATATATCAACATGCATATACTGAAAACAGATCTATTACCACCTGTAACATGATGTTCTATAACAATATAATAATACCTATGAATGAAAAATTGTGCTGTGATGTAATTTATATAGATTTAACTTCAGCATTTGACAAGGTCATACACAAAACACTGATCAATAAATTACTACAACTAGGTATTGATGTACTCTTGATAAGACGGATAGCTGCATGGCTTACAAATAGGACATGGCAAGTGCCATACAGCAACTGGACATGTGAAATCCTTCATTGCATTCAGGGCGCCCCTCAGGGACTGTATCTTTCAGACCTAACTTTTTCATCTGAGGTGTTCTAAAGCCTATATACAGACAACCTGAAATTGAGTAAACTGATTACATATGTTACAGATAAGGTATGTCTGCAAAATAACTTGACTAAATTAACCATTTGGGCACAGGAGAACAATATGCTGATAAATACATCAAAAACTAAGCATATGTGATTTGGGAGACAGAAATTGAAAGGTGAATATTTAATACAGCACACAGTGATTGAAACTGTAGATTCATTTAAGGACCTGGGTATACAGGTAGATTCAGCTATGAGTTTTTCTAATCATATCAACCAATTGGTTAATGATAGTTATAGAACTATAGGGTGTATAAAAAGATTTATAAAGTCTAGGGAATCAAAAATGATGAAGTCATTGTTTGTTAGTTACATTAGACCCAAAGTTGAGTATGGAATAACAATATGGAAACCCTATAAGAAAACAAGCATGAGTAAACTGGAAAGAGTACAGCGTAAATATACCAAGGGTATCCATGGATGTGAAAGTGTAAGTTATTATGAAAGACTAAAATATCTGAACTTGTGCAGTGTCTCTTACAGATATCTAAGAGGAGATCTTATTCAGGTATATAGGGAATTTAAGGACAACTACCTCTTGGAATGTTTGGGGTTATCAAAAAGTAATAGACAATCATCAGAAAACCTATATAAGAGATTCTAAAGGAATGAGAAGTGTACTAATTGGTTCTCTGACAGAGTAGCTGATGCATGCAACAGACTACTAAATTACTTTAAAGCAAGAACTAGTTTAGATATTTTTAAGAACAGCCTGGACATTTATTATGGGAACAAGTGTTTTGGTATATTGGCAAGCTAGAAGGGCACTAATGCACATGCTTGAAATATTTGTATGTATGTATTTTGTTAAAGAAGGTTCTCTCTCTCTCTCTCTCTCTCTCACACACACACACACACACACACACACACACACACACACACACACACACACACAGTCACAGGCATGCGTGTGCAAACAGACACGCATCATTTTTATACTAAGTCTCTAGTATAACATCAACAAATAATTATTTCAACAGCCAAGATTACTCCCTTTTATTGTTGAAGTATGTCTCTGTATGGGCACAGTGCAATTGCTATTGTAGATATACAGATTCCTCATTGTTAGAATTTCAATATGCAAGATGACTTGATTTTTACTTATTTAATACAAGTTTCTCGTTAGTGCTCGGGGACCTGGTAAGATTCGGCCCTTTATAAAGCTCCACCATTTCCCAGTGGTTTCCACACACACCACATACTTTTTTTACTTTTTATGTTTCAGCAGTTTACAGCAGTTTCTACAAAACCAATGCACTTCTGAAGCAGTGCAGTTCTCTTCAGGAAGGAAGAACCACAGGAGACAGTGATTATCACTTACTTAAAACACAGGCCATTTCAAGAACACAGGAATGTCCAGTTCACGTAAGCAGTATATTTCTCTTTTCATTTGCTTTAAACACAAGACAGTACCCAAACATTCAGTATCTCCAAGTAAATTTAAAATCCATTCTATCTCAATATTTTTAAAGTCAACACAGCCCAAAACAACATAGAAGTCTGTTTACTCTAATCATTTTTTTTGTAACAGAGCCATAACAAAACAAGAAATGCATTACTGCTTTGTGGTCTTCTCATTTCAGTCAGTATACTTCCCTATACAGGCCTCAGTTTGTACGTCTTTCAAGTTCTGACCCAGCCCTTCAAGGCTCTAACTTGTATTACAGTGTCTGCTTTCTCTTTCATTCTTACTCATTCTCTCTCTTGCATTAGCTGCTTCCTCTTCATAAGACCTTTCTACATAAACCTCAAAATGCACTCACTCGAGGCACTCCATAAAATGGAGAACATCGACATCTGTGTAGTGACAGAGACCTGGTTCAAGGCTCCACAGAGTACCCCTGCATTACCAGGCTATAATTCATACCACACCTTTCGGCCACCTAACCTGGACCGAAACACTAAAGGCGGAGGCGTGTCCATATTCATTAAGGATATCCACACCTCCAGGCTAGTTGCTCAGCATAATGCATCTGAGATTATCCAAGTGCAACTAACTCTGGGCAAGACGCAATCCAAATTGTAGCTTGCTACAGATCCCCCACCATGCCCAGGGATTCCCACTCCTCATTTCTTAATACACTGGAAAATATTAGGGTACAACCTAACACCCTAATAATGGGCGATTTCAACTACCCTACCATTAACTGGGAAAACTACTCATGTACCAACTCTTGTGCTCAATGTTTTCTGGAATTCATAAATTCCAATGCCATGGATCAACTTATCCACACCCCCACCAGGGGCAGCAATATCCTAGACCTGGTTATTACCAACATGGGCAACTGGTGCTCCACACCAGAGGTCAATTCCTTGTTGGTCAGATCTGACCACAAGCTAATCACCCTAGACATCCACATCCCTCCCCTACCCCCCATTAGGGAAACCACAGTAAAAAATTTCTCCAAAGCCAACTTCACGCTTCTTAAGACAGAAGTGGCAAACTTCACGACACCCATGCTGATGGACAATAGAGGTATGACTGCTGAATTCTACACAAATGCACTTTATAAGCACTTACACGAGTGCATGGATTGTGCAATCCCTAACAGAACCAAGATGCTATCCTCCAAAAAAAGGAAGCCAATCTGGTGGTCCCCTGCCATAAACAAGTTCTACAGCAGAAGAAAGAAACTGTTGCAAAAAAATAGTAAAATCCCATGATTGTTGAAACTCCCTGGTCAGCCTCAGTAAGAAGCTGAGATCCCTCATAAAATCCTCCAAAGCTAGTTATGAAAACAAAATCGCCACTGGCTCTATAGACAACCACAAAGCATTCTGTAGCTATGTCAAGAATCTCAATGGCAACACTCAGATCTGCTCTGAGTTACAGCACAATGGCACTAAATATACAGAACCAACTGATATTGCCAACATCCTGGCAGATAGGTTCAGTGCTAACTTTACCACCATGACATCCACTAAAGGGCCCATCTCTATATCAGAAGAATGCAAAGTTCCTGTAATCACGGCTGCACAGGTAAAAAACACACTATCCAAAGCCAAGAACACAGCATCCATGGAACCTGACGACATCCCAGGCTGTGTTCTACATGAACTACAGAATGAACTGGCACCCCACCTAAGTACCATGTTCAATCATAACCTCACCTCAGGCTATGTTCCCACTGAATGGCACACAGTGACAGTTATCCCACTCCACAAAGGGGGAGCCACCACAGACCCAGGAAACTACTGCTCCATTAGCCTAACGAGCCTGGTCTGCAAGGCTATGGAACATATCATCATGGAACTTATAAACAATGACATTGGTAATCTCCAAACTCAGGACCTCACCCAGTTTGGGTTTGTAAAAGACAGATGATGTCTCCTAAACCTGATAGACTTCTTTGAAGCAGTCACCAAAGCCATAGATGAGGGTAATGTGGTTCACACAGCCTATCTAGATCTCGCCAAGGCTTTCGAAACCATCCCCCACTCTGGAATTATAGATAAACTCACTAAACTAGGTATAAATCCCTATGTCACAAGATGGGTTGCTAACTGGATCACTGACAGAACCCACACTGTGAAAGTAGCAGACTCCAAATCCAACTTCAGACCAGTGACAAGTGGAGTACCACAGGGTTCAGTCCTGGGTCCTCTCCTGTTTGGTATCTACTTCTCTGAGGTACAGGCCAACACAGAAGGTCTTTGGCTAACAAAGTTCGCAGATGACTGCAAACTAGGAGCAATAATCAAAACTCCAAAAGATGTGGATATCCTACAAAAGGGCCTTGCTGAGACAGATGCCTGGTGTCAAAGCCATGGCCTGAAGCTCAATGCCAAAAAGTGCATTGTCATCCCTTTTGGTAAAAACTCAGTACCCATGAACTACCACATAGGCGGTAGTCTACTTAACACTGAAAGTGTGATAAGAGACCTTGGGACACAGGTGGACAGTAGTCTCTCCTTTGATAATCACATCACCACAGTAGTCGGGAAATCCTTCTAAGTGGCACACCTCATCACAAAAGGTTTCTCATCCAGGAAAAAATTGTTCCCCTCTACTCGTCACTCATTAGACCCATTATAGAGTACCATGCCCCTTTTGGTATGTACCTCACACGACATCTACAACAACCGGAAAGGCCACAGAAATACCTCACAAAGAGGATTACTGGCTTCACACAGATACCCTATGCAGACCATCTCAAAAAACTGCAGCTTTACTCCGAAAAGAGACATGGAGGAGCTCTCGGATTATGTAGCCCAGGCGGGTATGACCCTAGCCCTGAGCAGCATCCTACCATCACCCAGAATTATACCACAGTTAAAGCAGAAAATTATTGATTTCAACAATTGGCTAAGTTTCTGGCATCATTCTAAGGGAATCCAGTATCTGTCTGCCTGGGATGACATGATTGATAGACCTCAATGCTTTGTCAGAGATGGCCTGCATCTATCACCCTGGGCTTCCGAATACTGGCCATGATTCTTGCCATCCCTATAGTGCCTTTTTAGGTGGTGTTCCAAAGACCAAATTACCACAGAAACAGTTACAAACAAATGGAATCTGAGGGTCATGCTGCTCAAAGCTAGAAGTCTAATTCCCAAAATGCACCAACTCGAAACACTCTTTAAAATGGAGAACATCGACATTTGTGCTGTAACAGAGACTTGGTTCAAGGCAGCAGAAAGCACCCCTGCACTACCAGGCTATAACTCATTCCACACCTTTTGGCCCCATAACTTGGACCAAAGCTCCAAAACTGGTGGTGTTTCCATATTCATAAAGGATGTGCACACCTCCAGACAGGTAGCCCATCATAATGCAGCAGAGATACTTCAGGTGCAGCTAACATTGGGTAAGACAGTGATTCAAGTCATAGCCTGTTATAGGTCCCCAACCATGTCCCAATACTCACACTCCACATTCCTAAGTACCCTGGAGAATATTAGGGTCCAACCTAACACTCTGATACTGGGTGACTTCAACTTCCCCTCCATCAACTGGGAATTATGTGGAATACACTTGCCCAACATTTCCTGGAATTCATTAATTCCAATGCGCTGGACCAGCTCTTTCTTACCCCCACTAGTGGTAGCAACATCCTTGACCTGGTCATTAATAACATGGACGGCCATTGCTCTACACCAATAGTCAACACCTCCCTGGTTAGATCCGACCACAAACTAATCACCTTGGAAATCCACCCCCCCCCCCCCACAAAGGTAACCACCATGAAAAACTTCTCCAAAGCTAACTTTGGTTTCCTAAAACAGAGGTGGCAAACTTCACAGCACCCATGCAAATGGAGAATAGTTGCATGACCACCAAATCATACACCAATGCACTGTACAAATATGTACACAAAAGCATGGATCTCGCCATACCCAATAGAACCAAGACCCTCTCCTAAAAAAAAAAAAAAAAAAAAAAAAGGAAGCCAATCTGGTGGTCCCCTGCCATAAACAAACTCTACAACAGAAGGAGGAAACTGATGTGGAATAAAGTGAAGTCCCTAGAATGGAAAAAATCCCTTATCAGCCTCAACAAAAAGTTGAGATCCCTTATCAAATCCTCTAAATCTAGCTATGAAAACAGAATTGCAGCAGATAGTAAAGACAACCACAAGGCCTTCTATAGTCATGTAAAAAATCTCCACGGCAATACCCAGATTTGCTCTGAGCTACTGCACAATGGTATTTCCTTTACCAGGCCAACAGATATTGCCAATATACTGGCTGACAGACTCAGTGCCAACTTTACCCCCCCCCCCCAAAAGATCAATCACAATACCAGTAGATTGCCAGGCACCCAGTATTACTGCTGCAAAGGTTAAAACAGCACTGTCCAAGGCCAAGAATACAGCTTCTATGGGACCTGACAATATCACTGGCTGTGTTCTACATGAACTACAGAGTGAGCTGGCACCTCACCTGTGTACCCTGTTCAATCACAGCCTCACCTCAGACTTTGTCCCTGTAGAATGGTGCACTGCTATAGTCATCCCGCTCCACAAAGGAGGAGCGACTACAGACCCTGAAAACTATCGCCCCATTAGCCTGACAAGTCTGATAGGCAAAGCTATGGAACGCATCATCATAGACCTAATAAACATGGATATAGGGAATCTCTAAACTCTGAATCCCACACAGTTTGGTTTTGTGAAGGGTAGGTCATGCCTGCTCAACTTGGTCGACTTCTTTGAGTCAGTCACCAGAGCTGTGGATGAAGGCAAGGTGGTTCATATAGCCTACCTTGATCTGGTCAAGGCCTTTGATACCATTCCCCACTCAGGAATCATAGAAAAGTCACTAAGCTAGGCATCAACCCCTATATTACTTGGTGGATTGCAAACTGACTCACAGATAGAACCTACAGTATGAAAGTAGCTGACTCCAAGTTAGACTGCCGATCAGTCATGAGTGGAGTCCCACAGGGATTGGTCCTGGGTCCTCTCCTGTTTGGTATCTACTTCTCAGATGTCCAGGCCAAGATGAAGGGATTATTATTATTAACTCCCAAGTGATGTTGACATCCTACAGAAAGGCCTCACTGAGACCAACGACTGGTGTCAGAACCATGGCCTTAAGCTCAATGCCAAAAAATGTGTTGTCATCCCTTTGGGAAAAACCCAGTTCCCATGAATTACCACATCGATGATAGTCCACTGAACACAGAAGGAGTTATAAGAGATCTGGGAACACAGGTTGACAGCAACCTCTCTTTTGACCACCACATTGCCACTGTGGTCAGAAAGTCCTTTTGTGTGGCACATATCATTACTAAGGGTTTTAAAACCAGGAAGAAACAGGTCATTGTCTCCCTCTACTCTTCCCTCATTATGCCAGTCATCGAGTACAATGCCCCACTTGGCATGTACCTCACTAGACACCTGCAACAACTGGAGAGGCCACAAAAGTACCTCACAAAGAGGGTCCTAGGCTTTAAACACTTGTCCTATGTAGACAGACTCAAAAAACTCCAACTGTTCTCTGTCTCATATCACCTACTTTGAGGCGATCTCTGCTTGACTTACAAATCTATGTCTGACCCAGCTCTGTTAGAAATGCTACATCTAAAGAAATCCCAATCCCTTTGCACCACACACTCCAGAGACCTCAACCTCATTACCACAATTAACAGAACGTGCTGGAGGGACAGGTTCATAACCCAGAGACTGCCCATGCTATGGAATAGACTTCCCATACATGTCAAACAGAGCACCTCACTGGCCCTCTTCAAGAGAAATCTTGATGAGTGGATGGGAAATAGAAAATACACCCTGAGGATCACTCCAGTGGCTCTACTCAACAGAGGCCCTGGGAACTAAGGTCAGGTGGCATGATGCCAGGGTAATCCTATGAGCTAGGCTTGTAAAGGCTCCAGGGCCATTAGCCTAGTCCACACCTATGAACCTATAAACCTATATATTACGCACACACACACACACACACACACACACACACACACACACACACACACACACACACACACACACACACACACACACACACACACACACACACACACACACACACACACACACACACACACACACACACACACACACACACACACACACACACACACACACGTAGACAAACACAAAATAAATACTCCTGCCTGTCCTTATTAATGTATGCTAATCCTAACTCTGTCCTGACCCCTAAATCTAATACACTGGAAAATATTAGGGTACAACCTAACACCCTAATAATGGGTGATTTCAACTACCCTACCATTAACTGGGAAAACTCCTCATGTACCAACTCTTGTGCTCAATGTTTTCTGGAATTCATAAATTTCAATGCCATGGATCAACTTATCCACACCCCCACCAGGGGCAGCAATATCCTAGACCTGGTTATTACCAACATGGGCAACTGGTGCTCCACACCAGAGGTCAATTCCTTGTTGGTCAGATCTGACCACAAGCTAATCACCCTAGACATCCACATCCCTCCCCTACCCCCCATTAGGGAAACCACAGTAAAAAATTTCTCCAAAGCCAACTTCACGCTTCTTAAGACAGAAGTGGCAAACTTCACGACACCCATGCTGATGGACAATAGAGGTATGACTGCTGAATTCTACACAAATGCACTTTATAAGCACTTACACGAGTGCATGGATTGTGCAATCCCTAACAGAACCAAGATGCTATCCTCCAAAAAAAGGAAGCCAATCTGGTGGTCCCCTGCCATAAACAAGTTCTACAGCAGAAGAAAGAAACTGTTGCAAAAAAGAGTAAAATCCCATGATTGTTGAAACTCCCTGGTCAGCCTCAGTAAGAAGCTGAGATCCCTCATAAAATCCTCCAAAGCTAGTTATGAAAACAAAATCGCCACTGGCTCTATAGACAACCACAAAGCATTCTGTAGCTATGTCAAGAATCTCAATGGCAACACTCAGATCTGCTCTGAGTTACAGCACAATGGCACTAAATATACAGAACCAACTGATATTGCCAACATCCTGGCAGATAGGTTCAGTGCTAACTTTACCACCATGACATCCACTAAAGGGCCCATCTCTATATCAGAAGAATGCAAAGTTCCTGTAATCACGGCTGCACAGGTAAAAAACACACTATCCAAAGCCAAGAACACAGCATCCATGGAACCTGACGACATCCCAGGCTGTGTTCTACATGAACTACAGAATGAACTGGCACCCCACCTAAGTACCATGTTCAATCATAACCTCACCTCAGGCTATGTTCCCACTGAATGGCACACAGTGACAGTTATCCCACTCCACAAAGGGGGAGCCACCACAGACCCAGGAAACTACTGCTCCATTAGCCTAACGAGCCTGGTCTGCAAGGCTATGGAACATATCATCATGGAACTTATAAACAATGACATTGGTAATCTCCAAACTCAGGACCTCACCCAGTTTGGGTTTGTAAAAGACAGATGATGTCTCCTAAACCTGATAGACTTCTTTGAAGCAGTCACCAAAGCCATAGATGAGGGTAATGTGGTTCACACAGCCTATCTAGATCTCGCCAAGGCTTTCGAAACCATCCCCCACTCTGGAATTATAGATAAACTCACTAAACTAGGTATAAATCCCTATGACACAAGATGGGTTGCTAACTGGATCACTGACAGAACCCACACTGTGAAAGTAGCAGACTCCAAATCCAACTTCAGACCAGTGACAAGTGGAGTACCACAGGGTTCAGTCCTGGGTCCTCTCCTGTTTGGTATCTACTTCTCTGAGGTACAGGCCAACATAGAAGGTCTTTGGCTAACGAAGTTCGCAGATGACTGCAAACTAGGAGCAATAATCAAAACTCCAAAAGATGTGGACATCCTACAAAAGGGCCTTGCTGAGACAGATGCCTGGTGTCAAAGCCATGGCCTGAAGCTCAATGCCAAAAAGTGCATTGTCATCCCTTTTGGTAAAAACTCAGTACCCATGAACTACCACATAGGCGGTAGTCTACTTAACACTGAAAGTGTGATAAGAGACCTTGGGACACAGGTGGACAGTAGTCTCTCCTTTGATAATCACATCACCACAGTAGTCGGGAAATCCTTCTAAGTGGCACACCTCATCACAAAAGGTTTCTCATCCAGGAAAAAATTGTTCCCCTCTACTCGTCTCTCATTAGACCCATTATAGAGTACCATGCCCCTTTTGGTATGTACCTCACACGACATCTACAACAACCGGAAAGGCCACAGAAATACCTCACAAAGAGGATTACTGGCTTCAGACAGATACCCTATGCAGACCATCTCAAAAAACTGCAGCTTTACTCCGTTGCATATCGCCTACTCAGAGGCGATCTCTGCCAAACACACAAAGCTATGTCAAACTCAGAGCTTTTAGACATGCTCCACTTAAAGAAATCCCAATCCGTATGAGCTACATTGTCTAGGGACCTAAACCTTGTCACCACAATAAACAGAACATGCTGGAGGGATAGATTCCTGTCCCAGAGACTTCCCATACCCTGGAACAAACTACCTATCTATATCAAACAAAGCTCCTCATTAGCGCTCTTCAAGAAAAATCTTGATGATTGGATGGGAGATAGGAAATTCACCCCAGGGATCACTTCTGTGACTCTGCTCGACTGGCACAGGAAAATAATTTTCTTGGGTGGCAAAAGCCAGAGTACCTTTGGCTAGGCTTATATAGGCCCTAGAGCCAATAGCCTAGTACCTACCTATGAACCTATGAACATATATATATCTATCTATCCATCTATATCTATCTATCTATATCTATGTATATATATATATATATATATATATATATATATATATATATATATATATATAGATATATATATATATATGGCTTGTAGCCTGCGTGTGTGTGAAAAATATTGTTTATTGTCCACAGGAATTGCCGAATGGTTGAAAAGTGTATTCCCTGTGTGCAGGATAAACAAGACTTTAAAAGTTTTTTTTATAAAGTTCAATGCATGTTTGGTTATCCCTAGGTCCCCACTAATTCAGATAATCAACTTTCCACTATATATATATATATATATATATATATATATATATATATATATATATATATATAAATATGTATATATATATATATTTATATTTATATGGGCATCCTGAGGCAATGTAGCAACTGCCTCATGTACACAGACAACCCTCTCCTCTTACCTCCCAACACTCAGTCTTGTGAGAGATGCATTTATATATCCAAATTGGAAGCCACTTACTCTCCAGCCAAGACCGGAATAGCTGGTCAAGAGGAGAAGGTCAACACTTGCACCACACCACATGGAACACATAGCCTTCCAGAACACACACCAGCACTGCCTTCACATAAAAACACACACTCACCTTTGCGGAGGCTCTCAATAAAAACCTACCCAAACAGCAGAGACCTCCAAGGCAGAAATGCACTCGACCACCACAGCAGAACACTAATAACGAGACACATAACTCTCCTAAACAGTGTGCCACTCAACCAAAGCCCCTAAGGCAAAACAGAATGCCCAGCACACTAGTCATAGGTGACTTTACAGTGAGGCACACTGATGTACCACTCACTACGGTGAATAAGTAGAAAATAACAAGTCAGCTGCCTGTTAGCTGCTGGGATCCGCCACATAACGCAGGTGCTCAGGTCCTTCAACAACAGGTACAAATATTACTCTGTCATTGTACTTGTGGTTGTGAATGACCCAAGATGTACCTCCCTGGACTACATGAAAAGAGACATGGAGGAGCTCTCGGATTATGTAGCCCAGGCGGGTATGACCCTAGCCCTGAGCAGCATCCTACCATCACCCAGAATTATACCACAGTTAAAGCAGAAAATTATTGATTTCAACAATTGGCTAAGTTTCTGGCATCATTCTAAGGGAATCCAGTATCTGTCTGCCTGGGATGACATGATTGATAGACCTCAATGCTTTGTCAGAGATGGCCTGCATCTATCACCCTGGGCTTCCGAATACTGGCCACGATTCTTGCCATCCCTATAGTGCCTTTTTAGGTGGTGTTCCAAAGACCAAATTACCACAGAAACAGTTACAAACAAATGCAATCTGAGGGTCATGCTGCTCAAAGCTAGAAGTCTAATTCCCAAAATGCACCAACTCGAAACACTCTTTAAAATGGAGAACATCGACATTTGTGCTGTAACAGAGACTTGGTTCAAGGCAGCAGAAAGCACCCCTGCACTACCAGGCTATAACTCATTCCACACCTTTTGGCCCCATAACTTGGACCAAAGCTCCAAAACTGGTGGTGTTTCCATATTCATAAAGGATGTGCACACCTCCAGACAGGTAGCCCATCATAATGCAGCAGAGATACTTCAGGTGCAGCTAACATTGGGTAAGACAGTGATTCAAGTCATAGCCTGTTATAGGTCCCCAACCATGTCCCAATACTCACACTCCACATTCCTAAGTACCCTGGAGAATATTAGGGTCCAACCTAACACTCTGATACTGGGTGACTTCAACTTCCCCTCCATCAACTGGGAATTATGTGGAATACACTTGCCCAACATTTCCTGGAATTCATTAATTCCAATGCGCTGGACCAGCTCTTTCTTACCCCCACTAGTGGTAGCAACATCCTTGACCTGGTCATTAATAACATGGACGGCCATTGCTCTACACCAATAGTCAACACCTCCCTGGTTAGATCCGACCACAAACTAATCACCTTGGAAATCCACCCCCCCCCCCCCCACAAAGGTAACCACCATGAAAAACTTCTCCAAAGCTAACTTTGGTTTCCTAAAAACAGAGGTGGCAAACTTCACAGCACCCATGCAAATGGAGAATAGTTGCATGACCACCAAATCATACACCAATGCACTGTACAAATATGTACACAAAAGCATGGATCTCGCCATACCCAATAGAACCAAGACCCTCTCCTAAAAAAAAAAAAAAAAAAAAAAAAGGAAGCCAATCTGGTGGTCCCCTGCCATAAACAAACTCTACAACAGAAGGAGGAAACTGATGTGGAATAAAGTGAAGTCCCTAGACTGGAAAAAATCCCTTATCAGCCTCAACAAAAAGTTGAGATCCCTTATCAAATCCTCTAAATCTAGCTATGAAAACAGAATTGCAGCAGATAGTAAAGACAACCACAAGGCCTTCTATAGTCATGTAAAGAATCTCCACGGCAATACCCAGATTTGCTCTGAGCTACTGCACAATGGTATTTCCTTTACCAGGCCAACAGATATTGCCAATATACTGGCTGACAGACTCAGTGCCAACTTTACCCCTCCCCCCCCAAAAGATCAGTCACAATACCAGTAGATTGCCAGGCACCCAGTATTACTGCTGCAAAGGTTAAAACAGCACTGTCCAAGGCCAAGAATACAGCTTCTATGGGACCTGACAATATCACTGGCTGTGTTCTACATGAACTACAGAGTGAGCTGGCACCTCACCTGTGTACCCTGTTCAATCACAGCCTCACCTCAGACTTTGTCCCTGTAGAATGGTGCACTGCTATAGTCATCCCGCTCCACAAAGGAGGAGCGACTACAGACCCTGAAAACTATCGCCCCATTAGCCTGACAAGTCTGATAGGCAAAGCTATGGAACGCATCATCATAGACCTAATAAACATGGATATAGGGAATCTCTAAACTCTGAATCCCACACAGTTTGGTTTTGTGAAGGGTAGGTCATGCCTGCTCAACTTGGTCGACTTCTTTGAGTCAGTCACCAGAGCTGTGGATGAAGGCAAGGTGGTTCATATAGCCTACCTTGATCTGGTCAAGGCCTTTGATACCATTCCCCACTCAGGAATCATAGAAAAAGTCACTAAGCTAGGCATCAA
The DNA here is from genome assembly GCF_019279795.1 of Protopterus annectens. Classification (NCBI taxonomy): domain Eukaryota; kingdom Metazoa; phylum Chordata; order Ceratodontiformes; family Protopteridae; genus Protopterus; species Protopterus annectens. Next base: position 358,822,564 of record NC_056729.1, on the reverse strand, counting down.
CCCCTATATTACTTGGTGGATTGCAAACTGACTCACAGATAGAACCTACAGTATGAAAGTAGCTGACTCCAAGTTAGACTGCCGATCAGTCATGAGTGGAGTCCCACAGGGATTGGTCCTGGGTCCTCTCCTGTTTGGTATCTACTTCTCAGATGTCCAGGCCAAGATGAAGGGATTATTATTATTAACTCCCCAAGTGATGTTGACATCCTACAGAAAGGCCTCACTGAGACCAACGACTGGTGTCAGAACCATGGCCTTAAGCTCAATGCCAAAAAATGTGTTGTCATCCCTTTGGGAAAAACCCAGTTCCCATGAATTACCACATCGATGATAGTCCACTGAACACAGAAGGAGTTATAAGAGATCTGGGAGCACAGGTTGACAGCAACCTCTCTTTTGACCACCACATTGCCACTGTGGTCAGAAAGTCCTTTTGTGTGGCACATATCATTACTAAGGGTTTTAAAACCAGGAAGAAACAGGTCATTGTCTCCCTCTACTCTTCCCTCATTATGCCAGTCATCGAGTACAATGCCCCACTTGGCATGTACCTCACTAGACACCTGCAACAACTGGAGAGGCCACAAAAGTACCTCACAAAGAGGGTCCTAGGCTTTAAACACTTGTCCTATGTAGACAGACTCAAAAAACTCCAACTGTTCTCTGTCTCTTATCACCTACTTTGAGGCGATCTCTGCTTGACTTACAAATCTATTTCTGACCCAGCTCTGTTAGAAATGCTACATCTAAAGAAATCCCAATCCCTTTGCACCACACACTCCAGAGACCTCAACCTCATTACCACAATTAACAGAACATGCTGGAGGGACAGGTTCATAACCCAGAGACTGCCCATGCTATGGAATAGACTTCCCATACATGTCAAACAGAGCACCTCACTGGCCCTCTTCAAGAGAAATCTTGATGAGTGGATGGGAAATAGAAAATACACCCTGAGGATCACTCCAGTGGCTCTACTCAACAGAGGCCCTGGGAACTAAGGTCAGGTGGCATGATGCCAGGGTAATCCTATGAGCTAGGCTTGTAAAGGCTCCAGGGCCATTAGCCTAGTCCACACCTATGAACCTATAAACCTATATATTACGCACACACACACACACACACACACACACACACACACACACACACACACACACACACACACACACACACACACACACACACACACACACACACACACACACACACACACACACACACACACACACACACACACACGTAGACAAACACAAAATAAATACTCCTGCCTGTCCTTATTAATGTATGCTAATCCTAACTCTGTCCTGACCCCTAAATCTAACCCTCCACATTAACTTAAGAAAATCCCTTCCCATGATACATATATATTTATATATATATCTATATGTACTTGTGTGTGTGTGTGTGTGTGTGTGTGTGTGTGTGTGTGTGTGTGTGTGTACGGGAACTGTCTAAAAAAGTCAACATGAAAAAGTCAACCTAAAATAGTCTGCAAAATGATATCAACATTATTTGCCTGCTCTGAGACAATATATTAGAGCATGCAAGTAAAAAATAATATTTTATCTCAGAGTGCTTGGGGTTTTTGATGTTGTATTCATGAAAGATCATTATAGTACTAGGGTTGGGAAACATGTCCTTTCTCCTGTATTGCAATCTCAGAGTTGATATATTTAATTGTCATGGAGTGTGGGATGTGCTGGGGGCTTCCTACTGTAACATTAATGTTCTTTTTTAGTATGGCAAGGGATTTTGTGAAGGTGTATGGAAATATTTCTGCTGATATTATGATGTTGACTATTTTAGGTCAAATTTTTTGGGTCTATATTGCTTTGTCAAAAACTGAAAATATCGAAGCTGATATGGTCGGCACCATATCAGCGAAAGTGAAAGACAGCGAATGTTTTAACGGAAATCTCCATAAGGGGATTTTTCCATTTACTGCAATGTAGTGCGATCTCAGAGTTGGTATATTTAAGTATCGGGGTGTGGGGGGCACAGCCCCCCACATGTGTGTTGCAGGGGGGTTGCAACATATATATTATAATATTTATTTATGATTAACTAACAGAAAAGTGACTGCTCACAAGAGTCACAGGAGTGAGCAAAACAAAAACCATTGCTATAAAAAGGCTGAATCACAAATGTACAAGAAACACTATTTTATACATCAAGCCCATCCCTGATTCCCATAACCACTGCTAATTGTGTATACCAATCGTAAGATCACACAACAGAGGAGAAGGGGCAAATTCCCAGTCCACACTCTCCCATGATTTCACATACATAGCAGCTGGCAAAGCAATAAAAATATAGTGTTCACTTCTCTGAATGTTTGATATGAATTGCAACAATAAATATAAAGAGAATGAGAGGGAGAGAGAGAGAGAGAGAGAGAGAGAGAGAGAGACAGACAGAAAGAGAGATAGAGATAGTGTGACGTGAGTCATACATCACATGCATGTGTGTGTGGATGTGCGCATGTGCATGCGCACACACACACACACACACACACACACACACACACGCGCGCACACACACACACACACACACACACACACACACACACACACACACACACACACACACACACACACACACAATGTATATTTGTGAATGTATTTGGGGGAAATTCTTCACTACAATGTTTTCTGACTAATGGAGATGTGCTACAATTTTAGCTATGTCTGACTTGTATTAGGGTTATAATCACAGTGTTGAGTTTTACTAGCATATGAGCTATACAAGTACCATCCTAATATTCACTAACTTACCACTTTTGCAGCAGCAATGTATGTGTCTTGCTAAACAACATATTCCCTGTATTTTATTATACACTGGCCCTGTGCAGTGTGGACCATGTTTCCATCAGTGATAAACCTGACAAAATTCATGAAGTAGAGCTCTCTTTCTATAAGCGCTCAGTAGCAATCATTCATCATGGCGGCTTTGTGGAAAGATGTCTGCCTCACAGCTTCAGGCTTTATTATTCAGCCATGACTTCCCGTTACTCCCTGTGTTCATTTCTTATGTTCTTTATGTATCTGCATGTGTTTTCTGAATATGATAGGATTTCTTACATAAACATGCTCAATAACAGCCTTTGTTAAATGTTTATATAATATAACTAGTCCATTTTATCACTTAAATGGGAAATAGAAATAAATAAGTGAATTGTGGACTCATGCTCTCTGTAAATAAGTTAGCTCTACTCTCCACCGTTGCCTCTTCATGACTTTATTGCACTCATCACTTCTTAAAGTTAATGACTTCATATCACATTTATTGGTTGGAAGTTGTATTATCTCTAAATAATAATAATAATAATAATAATAATAATAATAATAATAATAATAAACTAATTATGTATTTATAGTACTAGTTCTGAAATGTAGCATAGGCACATTTGTGTAACGGTATAACTTCAATACCTTGTAATATTACAATATCATATAGCATCAAATTGCACTTTACTAAGCAAAAAAGAGTCTGGTGTAGCTTTTGTGCATCACTTCTACATGTTTAGCTCTTTAAGCATCAGATATTAATTTGCTAAGCAGAAAGAGTATAATTTAGCTCTTGGGAGATTGATCTCCATTAAGTCTGAATTTCTGTACAGGTACACAGAACATAGATTTATTTTCATATTACCTTTATGTCAAAAGTGATAAGAATGAGTAAACCTCTCAGCTTCTCTGCTGCCCTGAAAGTAAATTCTTCCTTTTGTAATGCCATTCTACAGGCAGATATAACATTTCCCTTTTATGAGTGCATGCAAGCCTTCAGATTCATTGCCATGACATAACCGACTGATCTTCATTCTAATTACACTACTAAAATATTCTGAAATTAGATCTTTGATTAAACTAATTTAAAATCTATACTTGTAGTAAATGAAGTGAACATTTAGGTAAAGCCCTGGGAATCTTAACCTTTGTGCACTTTAATTGTCTCTCCAGCATAACTATTTTCCAGTTTGGGAGTCTGCATTAGTAATTATACTGTATTATACCATTATGATATTTTTTATTCAGAAGAGTTCCAGTCTCTGTGATGGCACATTCTTTGGGCATTTTAATCTTGCATATGAGAAAAATTTTGAAATGTTTTCCTTTGGCTTATCTACCGGGCCTGAATAGTTGCACTGTCCTGCATAGCTCTCAACCTCTTGGAACAAAAAATCTGGACAAAGCCAGAAATAATGGGGGGGGGGGGGGGGGTTAAAGCTCCAAAAATAGGGACACATTTTATATATTACTCTTATAAGGTTAGAAAGTTGCTAGAATAAAAATATTGCATTACCATGCATTTTACTGAAGGATATGAAGTCTGAAACTCAAATGCCTGTTATTATATAATGCATTCACTCCTCACTGATTTTCCATAAAAATCCAGTAAAAACACAAATTTTATGAGGAACAAACCAAAAATATGAGGCAAAAATCTGGACAGTTGAGAGAGGTATGCAGTTCTGTCTGATTTGTCTGTGTTTTTTAGCCAAATATGCCAAAAAAGAAATTACTAAGTCTTGTCTAACTGCTTGAGACAGTCAATACATTCAGGTGAAATTATTTCATCTTGGGCATTGAAGGATGTAGCTACTCCTGTTCATTTCTTAATTTGTGACTGTTATTTGTAGAATTACACTTTACTTGAATCATACCTTTCATCTTGTCCTGAATTTGCCAAATGCTGCCCCCCCCTCCAAGTATAAACTTTGATTTATTGCTACTTTGTTTTCTTTTGACATTATATACTGAACATTGCATTTACGCATTTGTACAATTATTAGTGAATGTCAATAGAATTATGGACTGCAACCATATATATCTATTTATATACCTATTATTCTATCGGTTTATTTACATCTGTATATTTATATACAGAGAAATAGAGAGATACAGAGACACACACATCACATGCATGCATATGTCTGGACACACACACACACACACACACACACGCACACATTTACACACACACACACACACACACACACACACACACACACACACACACACACACACACACACACACACACACACACACACACACACACACACACACACACACACACACACACACACACACGCATAATTTCTGAATTCTGACCTTGGGGAAGAATGGGATGGAGACCGGTTTTGTGCGTAGTGTGAAAGCATACTTCTGGATAAAGAACAAGTTAGGTAACACATTGGCACACTATTTGAAAAAGGAGAAATACATATGTCCAAAGTGAACAAAAAAAAAAAGAAAAAGAAAGAAAGAAAAACAATAGAGAGTGGCAAAAATAAATATTGAACACTTACATATACTCTAAAGAAATTCTCTGGTGTGAAAAAGTTTAGAACACTGCTGCATAATTACAAAGAAACCACACAGGATATCAGTATGGATTTAAGGAGTGTCCCAGTAAACACGCATCAAACATTTGCTATTCAGTTTGGAGATAATGAAAAAAATGTTACTGTCACAAATGCTGGTATTACCACTGCCACTTTGACTCAGGGCACTTCTAAGGGCTAGGCTTACAAAGGCTCCAGGGCCATTAGCCTAGTACACACATACGAACCTATGAAGACTTTACAGTTCAGGAGCCTTCAGATATAGTTACTTTATTTTATTTGCATTTGTTTACTGGGATGGTCCAGCTGGGCCAGAAGTGCCCAGTTTCTGTGGAGTCCCATGGAGAAAAGCTCTACATATAAGATATTTCACATACAAAGCAGAATTTACATTAATAAAGACATTTAGTACATATTACTGGCAGCTTATACAACTGGTGAAAAAAAACAGTACATAAGTAATCATTTTCAAATCAAAGATACTATACAAGCAATACAGAGTATATACAAGAGAACATTCCATATGAGTAGTTTTCAGCAAGCAAAATTTATATAGGACACTTCGTGCAGTAGGTGCAAAGCAGATATAGGAATTAATCAGAGACCAGGTACTTAAACTTTTCACATGTTTAGGAAGTGTAATAGCTAGGCAATAGGCTTTATGAGTCCTCTTGCAGGAATCAACAAAGTTGATGGGTATTGTTGCAGATATAAGTGGTGGTATGATATTAAGGAAGGCTGCGAGAGTACCTGAATGTATCGCCTGGCTCAATGGTAGGTCATATAATGGTACTATAGTAGTAATATATAGTCAACTCGAATGGCGGTTTAAGTGTTCCATTTAATATCCCCTCTTCCTTAGGTGTTGCTGCAATGTTTGATCTGGATAAATTGCAGTAACAAAGTTTTCTGGATAATTACGCTCAAAAACTAGAAACAATAGTTAACAACCTAAATGGATTAGATCTTGCTGTAGCTAATATTACTCAAATTTAGAATAAAGTTACAGAAATAGAAAAACATCGTACAGCATAAATCCATCAAATCAATTAGAGAATCAAAAGAAAAGTCGGGACTTTAATGTTAAGACCATGAGACCGTGCACGATCACGTAGCCAGGATACAAAAAGTATGAGCTTTTACAATTCCATTTAACAGATTTAGAGGCAAGATCCAGAAGAAAGACCATGAGACCGTGCACGATCACGTAGCCAGGATACAAAAAGTATGAGCTTTTACAATTCCATTTAACAGATTTAGAGGCAAGATCCAGAAGAAAGAGCATGTGACCATGCACGATCACGTAGCCAGGATACAAAAAGTATGAGCTTTTACAATTCCATTTAACAGATTTAGAGGCAAGATCCAGAAGAAAGAGCATGTGACCATGCACGATCACATAGCCAGGATACAAAAGTATGAGCTTTTACAATTCCATTTAACAGATTTAGAGGCAAGATCCAGAAGAAAGAGCATGTGACCATGCACGATCACGTAGCCAGGATACAAAAAGTATGAGCTTTTACAATTCCATTTAACAGATTTAGAGGCAAGATCCAGAAGAAAGAGCATGTGACCATGCACGGTCACGTAGCCAGGATACAAAAAGTATGAGCTTTTACAATTCCATTTAACAGATTTAGAGGCAAGATCCAGAAGAAAGAGCATGTGACCATGCACGATCACGTAGCCAGGATACAAAAAGTATGAGCTTTTACAATTCCATTTAACAGATTTAGAGGCAAGATCCAGAATGTTTGTTTTAGGAATTCCAGATGAACAGGACAGTTCTAATGGGCTGAAAAATGTGCTACAAGGAATTATTTCAACCTTTCTGGATTATAAAGCTAAACCTAGACTTGTGGAGATGGACAGATATTATCATATAACAAGAGTTGAGCAAACAAATCCCCCAAAGCATTTCTTGAACTATTATATTAAAATTTGTCAAATGTGATGATACAGAAAGAATTTTGATGGCTGCTCTATGGAAAAGAGCAGTACACTATGAAAGAGACAACATTGTGATTTTTGCTGATCTGCTGCAAGAAATTATTAAACAAAGGGAAGCCTTTGCTAAAATCAGAACTTTATGTTGTAAGGAGAATATTCTAGCAAGTTTTCTGTATCCAGTCAAGTTAAGAGTTGTTTGTAAGTCCATACCATTGATGTTTGACTCAGTCTCTAAAGTCAGTTGTGAATGAAGTGTGTTAGAAATGATTTACAGATCTCTGCTTGCCATCCTTATCATTGCCTTATAAGGCCCCAGGTGCTAACAGATCGGAGGATTAGGGCAATTATTTTTTTTGGACTTTTCTCACACTTTTCCCCATTTTCTTCAGTGGTGTGTTGTTGGAACATGTTTACTTCTTAATATTTAGATATTTAACCCACTGTACTTAAGCTTTTTGTTTGTTTTATATTTATATAAAAGAATGTTTTATATAGTTTTGAGTTTAACATCAATAGTACATACACTATTTCAAACATGCGCAAGGTTATAAATATTATCTATCTATCTATCTATCTATCTATCTATCTATCTATCTATCTGTCTGTCTATCTATCTATCTATCTATCTATCTATCTATCTCTGTCTGTCTATCTATCTGTCTGTCTATCTATCTATCTATCTATCTATCTATCTATCTATCTATCTATCTATCTATCTGTGTGTCTATCTATCTATGTGTCTATCTATCTGTGTGTCTGTCTATCTGTCTGTCTGTCTCTCTATCTATCTATCTATCTATCTATCTATCTATCTATCTATCAAAACAACTGGAAAATATATTTCTTTTTCAAGAAACACATTTTGATCAAACAATATGCAGTAGCTTGTTAAAAAATATAAGTGTATTAAGCGTTTAGTCAATAAAAATTGCATTACCACTTCTGCTGTAGTTATAATTTGAAGTCTCCATGTTTGTTTAAGTATACGTAATATTGTTAAGCAGGATAGTAGTTGCTTCCATTACATATGACCATGTAAAGATCAGCATTGTATCTGTGCATGGACCTTCTAATAACTATCGTGTTTTTTTTATAACTTAACAGATGCCTTACAGTTTTTTCCAACATGTCTGTGTTGACCTGGGAGATTGGAATGCAATTTTGCATGTAGAAATGGATAGATCCTTTCTAAAAGTTCTGCATTTACAACAAGTGAAACATGGGACTTCTATTAAAAATTTCATAATACAAGAAAATGGATTAGAAATCTAGAGATATAGAAATCCAGTGTTGAAGTCTTATACATATATTTTGCATAAATTTAAGCTATGTTTAATAACTGATTATTCCATTGCTTCTCCACATTAAGGTCAAAATTGGTGTGCTAATAATATTATTTTATGTCCCTTTACAGATCATTTTGCAATAGATTTACATTACAAGTCATACTCTTGGATGTCCAGTACTAGAAAACATAAGATACATGCAGAGAAAAATAATAATATAAAGCTGGAGACAGATTACTGTCTCAAGCATGAAAGTATATATCTGTCTATCAAATGGGATACCTTTATAGGTTCATAGGTAAGTACAAGGCTAGCTGCTCGCGTGGCCATTTTAAGTCTAGCCCATTTCCCTTTTTGTGCTTGAATTAAGCTATCCCATTTGTTTAGAGATTGCCCTTACCCATCCCATAGTCAATAATTATATATTCATTGGATCATACCACAGATAATTTGAGGGGGACCCTTGCATGGGATAAACCATTTAGAAGCTGCCTCTGTCCATTAGTAGTACAGGGGCATTCCTGGGAGTCAGTTTTCTGTTTCCCATTCAGAGATCAAAGTTGAACTTGAAAATGGACAAGGATGAACTTTGTTTTATTTGGACAGGGTTTTTTTTCCAGACCAGCAATATCATATATGAGATATACCTGTCCCTGTAAAATGTTCTGTTGGTGTTGCAAAAGAAGTTTAGATCCATAGACTGAGTATTTCTGATCCATTTGACTTGATGATGTGCAGTAAATCCATCATTATTGGGTTGGTGGGTGTTTTGTATGCCAGGCAGAGGTCATCTCTTAAAAGTCTGTAGGATACCAAGTATAGTGACAGAGCTTTGCGTTGGTTTATGTAGGATATGATGTTTAGAAACTGTATCCTTTTACAAGGGTATCTTTGTGAGCATTCCAGTTGCTGTATGTGTCTGGCCAGATAAATGTCAAAGGGGGAACTATATTCAATGCAATGATTTGGCACAATGAGAGTTAAGTAAATGGGGACAGTGGCATCCCTTGATCTAGACACAATCCTTTTGTTTATAAGCTGTGCAATATAGAAGGACTTTATTACAATAATGGACACATGTTGGTCAAAACTTAGGTCACTGCCAACATAAGCTTCCAAATCCTGAACAACTAGGTTAAGTCTTAGGTGCATATTATTAATGTGGTAGTTGCCTGGAATAGATGAAGTCCCACACGATACAGTAATGCATTTTTTGGCATTTAGTTTCAGCCCATGATTTTGCCTCCAGTTATTTATTTGATAGACACACGGAGGTATACATTTTCATACTTGAGGCAATAATCTATCGCCTGCTTATAGTATTATTTTTCTCTCCTATAGAAAACCAGTCAGCATGCATTTTACATTTCATAGTATTGTACATGCAAGAGTATGACTTGCAATGTAACTCTATTGCAAAATGATCTGTAAAGGGACATGCGGCTAGTTTGCAGTCATTTGCAAATTTAGGCATTCAGATTCCTCTGGTATTGGCTTTTGTACTTCGGAAAAGTAGATGTCAAACAGGAGAGGTCCCAGCATATAATCCTGGGGGAGTCTACTGGTGACTGGTCTTTTTATGGAGGTAACTTTCACTAATTTGATTTCCCACATCCTATCTGTGAGCCAGTTGGCAATAGAGCAGGTGACACAGGGTTTTTCCAAGTTTATTTAGTGGGAAAAAGGGTTGGGGATGGATGGATTTCGTTTTTCTGCTATGCCTGAGTGTGGTGTTTTGTGTCACAGCTTTGATCAGGTCAAAGTATGTGGTTTGCTTTTCATCCATTGCTTTGGTGACCTTTTCAAAAAAATCCATCCAGCATTACCAGCCTTTGATGAATCCAAACTGACATGTGTCTAATGTTTGGAGGTTCCATGTTTCCTGATTGATTAGTTCCATGATAAGCCTTTTCATGACTTTTTATATGAAGCTGGTCAGACTTATGGGTCTGTAATATATTTAACTATTTCATTATTTAATATTATTGATTTTCAGTTTACTATGGTATGGTCGAATCGGACCCTATCGAATGATGGGATCGTCAACCCACGTATGTGAAAATGACAATATCGAATTCTGACATTGTTAAAATATGGCTCATCTTCGACCACGAAACGAGCTTTTACATGGGTCAAGATAGGGACGAGATTCGTACTTCGACAATGTCGGGTTTGACATTGTCACTGTTCGGCCTCCGGACTTAGACTGAAGTTGGTTCGACCGAAGCCACTTTGATCTTACCATAGTAAACCTTGATTTTCAATATTCAAAAAACAGAGTTTTAATAAGATCCATAATATTATTTCTAGTACAAACAATCCAACACCATACTCATTTTACTTAAATCTGATAAATACCCATTTTATGTTATTTATCTTGTTATATTTATTTAAATTGTTATATTCCAAAGACATACATCTGGAGTGTTTCTCTCTTGGCATCTTCTGAAAACAGGCTCTGTCCTAATTGGACTTTCCTGATCAACAAATGTTAAATAAATAAATAAAGACAAGATTATAACTGTGTTTAGGTATATAATTATCCCATAGGAAAGTCATTCTATTGGCATGTTTGTTTCCCTAATTAAGTTTCCCTAACTACAAAAATATGACTTAGGAACAATATAAGGATACTTCATAAAACAGGGCACAATACCAAATTTTCATCAGAAGACAATAACTATCTCTGAGGCACCTTTTTGTGGAGTTACAAAAATAGATACTGCATCAAAACAGAAGCAAATTTCCATTATTTATAAGAGGCTGAGTAAGGAAAAAGTCATTGTCAGTTGCTTATCAGGGGCTAGGATCTGCTACATAGGTTCATAGGTTCATAGGTTCATACTAGGCTATCTGCCCTAGGGCATTTATAAGCCTAGCCAGAGTATGTTTGTCTTTCACCACCCATTTTAAATTAATTTTGCTATGCCCTTTTTCGAGGTTAGTATACTGTGCCTCTGTCTAACAGTGACACAGAAGTGATACCCGGGGTAAACCTACGATCTCCCATCCACTCATCAAGATTCCTCTTGAAGAGAGTCAATGAGGGACTCTGCCTAACCTGGACTGGGATTTTATTCCGGAGTGAAGGGAGCCTCTGGGTTATGAATCTGTTCCTCCAGCATGTCCTATTTATTTCAGTGCTGAGATTCAAGTCTCTCGAGCGTGTAGCTTGATGGGATTTGGATTTTTTGAGGTGCAGCATGTCCCTTAATTCCGGGTTGGACATGGCTTTATACATCAGGCACAGGTCGCCTCTGAGCAGGCGGTATGCCACTGAGTAGAGCTGAAGTTTCTTTAACCGGGCAGCATATGGCATCTGTTTGAGCCCTTTGATCTTCTTGGTGAGGTACTTTTGGGGTCTTTCCAGTTGCTGCAGGTGTTTGGTAAGGTACATCCCAAAAGGGGCATTGTACTCGATTATGGGCCTGATGAGGGATGAGTAAAAAGGCACGATGACCTCCCCTAATCTAGATGTGAATCCCTTCATGATTAGGTGGGCTATATAAAATGTTTTTCTAACCACTTTGGCCACGTGGTTGTCAAATGAGAGATTGCTATCAACTTGGGTCCCCAGGTCCCTAATTACTTCTTCTGTACTTAATGGATTACCACCTATGTGGTAATTTGTGGGCACTTTGTTTTTGCCAAAGGGGATGACTATACACTTTTTGGCGTTTAGCTTGAGGCCATGGCTCTGGCACCAGTTGTCTGTTTCTATGAGGCCATTTTGAAGGATGCTTGTGTCGGCTGGAGAGTTGATTATGGCGCCCAGTTTGCAGTCATCTGCGAACTTGGTCAGCCACAGTCCTTCTGTGTTGGCCTGTACCTCCAAGAAATATATACCGAACAAGAGAGGTCCCAGGACTGAGCCTTGTGGGACGCCACTTGTAACTGGTTTGGAGTTTGACATGGCTCCAGCAATTCTAACCATGTGGGTTCTGTCCTTGAGCCAGTTTGCAACCCATCTAGTGACATAGGGGTTTATATTTAAGCTGGTGAGCTTATCTATAATGCCTGAGTGGGGTATTGTATCGAAGGCTTTTGCGAGGTCCAGGTAGGCTGTGTGGACCACCTTCCCTTCGTCAATGGCCTTGGTGACTGTTTCAAAGAAGTCAACCAGGTTTAAGAGGCAGGATCTGCCCTTAACAAAGCCGAACTGGGTAGGATCCAGTGTCTGTAGGTCCCCAATATCTTTATTTATGAGGTCCATGATGATCCTTTCCATAGCTTTGCAGACCAAGCTAGTCAGGCTTATGGGGCGATAGTTTCCAGGGTCTGTTGAGGCACCACCTTTGTGGAGAGGGACCACTGTTGCTGTACGCTACTCTTTGGGTACATATCCTGTAGTAAGGCTGAGATTGAATAGTAGTTTTATGTTTGGGTTTAGCTCTTCTTGGAGTTCATGTAGGACGCAGCCCGGGACACCGTCTGGTCCCATTGATGCTGTGTTTTTTGCTTTGGAGAGGGCGGCTCTTACCTGAGATTACAGATGCACTTAGGTCATTGGGCAATAAGTACCAGTACGACTCAATCACAGTCCATGTGGGAGTAAATGACCTGAGATGTATCTCCCTAGACAACATGAAGAGAGACATAATGGAACTCTTGGAATGTGTGTCTCAGGCTGGTATAAGCCTAGCATTGAGCAGCATATTACTATCTCCAAGGATGATACAATGATACAATGTATCACTGAGGATGATGTCACAATGCACTGAGCAGCATATTACCTTCTTCAAGGATGATACAATGATACAATGATACAATGTATCACTGAGGATGATGTCAGAATGCATTGAGCAGCATATTACTTTCTCCAAGGATGATGCCACAATGCAAACAAAAGATGACTGGCTTTAATAATTGGCTTAGTTTCTGGTGTTACTCTAAGGGGGTGCAATATTTGTCAGCATGTAAGAAGATGGTCTACAGACCACGCTGCTTTGCCAGGGAGGGTCAGCACCTCTCCTCTCTAGGCATTTGAATATCAGCTAAAACATTGTCTTCTCCCACAGTGCCTTTTTTAGGCAATGCCAAACTGAAAGTATTTCCGACATAGCAAATCAAAACCAAGAAAATCTGCCTATGCAGAACTGTTCACAGAAACCCTGTATAAGCATGTTAATAACAGGTGTACCCACCAGGTAGAAGTACATAACTAACTCAAAAAAAACAAGCCACCTTGGTGGAATCACAAAATCAATAGGCTATATAACAGAAGGAAGAAAATTATGGCAAAAACTAGGAGGTGCAGAACCCAGCAGAATAAAAGCACTGTCATCAAACTAAACAAACAGAGGAAAAATAAAGTCTACCAAAGCCAACTGTGAGGTAAATTTGGCCTCCCAGGCCAAGGTTAACCACAAGGCATTCTTTAGCTATCTCTGCAATCTGAAAGGCAATACACAATTGTGTGCAGTGCTCTTGGTAAATGGAACCACCGAGCCAAAGATATAGCAAACCTACTGGCCAATAAATGCAGCTCCAACTTTACCCGTCCCCCCCCCAACCTTCCCTCAGGTAATACCATCAAATATAACCCCCCCTGCTATCACTAGGGAAGAGGTCCTTAATGCTCTTTCTAAGGCCAAGAACACTGCATCAATGGGCCCAGACAATATCCTTGGATGCCTTCTAAATATCCTGAAACATGATCTATCAGGCCGTCTGGAGTTGCTATTCAACTGTAGCCTCTAAACAGGTTTCATGCCACATGAATGGAGAACAGCAACCGTCATCCCTCTGCACAAAGGTGGGTCATCCACAGACCCTGGAAACTACAGACCTATAAGTCTTACAAGTCTTATATATAAAGCTGTGGAAAGAATTATCATGGAAATGATCAATAATGATATAGTAAACCTCCAGACACTGGGCCCAACTCAGTTTGTTTTCCTCAAGAGCAGGTCATGCCTACTCAACCTAGTGGACTTCTTTGAGAAGGTCATCAAAGCAATGGATGAGTGGGCAAAATGGTTCACACACTGCCTAACTTGACCTGGCCAAGGCATTTGACACAATACCCCACTTGGGCATTGTTGACAAACTCAAGAGGTTAGGTACAAACTCGTATGTCACCCGGTGGATAGCCAACTGGCTCACAGACAGGACCCAGAAATTAGAATTAGGCATTCCACCTCTGCAAAGAGACCAGTCACAAGTGGAGTCCCTCAGGGATCGGTCTTTGGACTACTCCTTTATTTCATTTACTTCTCTGAAGTCAAGGCCAATGTCAGTGGTCTCTGGCTGACTAAATCTGTAGATGATTGCAAATTAGGATCAGTCACTGAATCCCACACTGACACAAATGTTCTCCTGGAAGGGCTGACACAGACAAACAGCTAGTGTCAGACCCATGGACTAAAACTAAATGCCAAGAAATGCATAATAATATCCTTCAGGAAGTCATCCCCCCTGGTAACTAACATATTGACAATGTGACTCAGTAGTCAGGGATAGTAATCTAGCCTTTGACCATCGTGTGTCTACAGTAGTGAGGAAATCATTCTATGCTGCTTAGCTTATAAACAAATGTATGGCATCTAAATCCAAAGAAGTAATTGTTGTACTGTATTTGGCATTCATCAGACCTATCATTGCATACAATGCTCCCTTTAGTACATAGTTAACCAGGAATATCCAACAATTGTAATGTCCACTGAGGTTCCTCACTAAAGGAATATAGGGCATAAACAAAATGCCCTATGCAGACCACCTCAAGGCCCTATCCTTGTATTCTGTCTCTTACAGGTGTTTGAGGGGAGATCTATGCCTGGCATACTGGGCATTGTTAGACCCCATTCTGATGGACCTCCTGCATGTCCACAAAACAAACAGCACCAGAATTACCCCATTCTAAAGATGTAAAACCTTGCCTGTGGTATACATAGGACCTGCTGGAGAGACAGGTATGTATCCCAGAGAGTCTCTGGATCAGGCTCCTCGTTTGTGTGAAGTAGAGTTCCTCCCTAACCGAGTTCAAGTGCAACTTGGATAACTGGATGGGGAAAAGGAAATTCATCCCTAGTTTGGCATCTACGTCTCTAATGGACACATGCAGCCTGTAAACTGTTCATCTCCCAGGCCCCAGCTTGCAATTGTTTCATCTCCCAAGCCCCTGCTTACACATATCAAGGGTATCAGAACTTGTCAGAGATCTGGGATGCACGACTAGGCTTAAAAGGCCTAGTAAACACCTGTGAACTACTATCTCTGGATTTAATTACTTCTTCTCCTGGGAAAATTAAATGGGAGGAAGTGTTGAAAAAAAAACAATTTAATGAAAAGTTGTGGAAAAAGAATGTATACAGTAGAATTAATTTACACAAGTCGATTTGTAATCTTTCCATACAATATAAAATAATATAAAGAATACATTATTCTCCTCATAGACTCTTTTTAATGAACTTGTTAAATACATCAGGTTGGTAGTATTGTCACCTGGAAAGCACAGGTTTGTTTCATTCTTTCTGGGAATGTAATCAAGTGAAGAGATATTGGGTACAAACATGAAAACGGAGTTCTACTCTTATTAAGGAACAAGTACCACTGTCTTCTAAAATTCTGTTGTTAGGTGTGCTAGAAGATTCTGATTATAAAGAAAGAATCCATATTGCACTAGTTACTATGGTTACAAAATGAATGATTTGAAAGATCTGCAAAAGTACACCAATGACATTACTGAGTCTGAATGGATGTTATTCATTATATTACAAATATGTGATAAGCCAGTGGGATATATACAAAATGTATATTTTTTCCTAGGTAAATATTTTCTTTTTTCTCTTCTCTTTTCTATTCTTAGTCCTTTCTTTTTATTTTTCTTTCTTTCTTTGCATTTCTTTTTTGTTTGTATCATATTGATGTACATAGTATACCTACACTGATTACATTTAAAACACACACACTTACTCCCATGTTTTCTGTCTGATGGTGATGTGCTGCATTTTCATCAGATCTCTTTACTGTATTGTGTAGTTGTCCCTGATTGGTATTTGAGCATATAATATGATTCTGGTATTCAGTAACTTATTACTTTTGCATCGGTAGTACAGGTGATTTTCTAAACAACATGTTGGCCTTTTCCCTGCATTTTGCTATGCAACAGTTCTATGCAGTATGGACCATGTTTCCAGTAGTGATAAACTTGACAAAATTCTTGAAGTGCAGCTCTATTTTTGTAAGTGTTCAATAGCAAGTGTTCACCATGTTGGCTTAGTGGTAAGATTGCCATACACCTCTAGGTTTATGGTTTGGTTACGACTTCTGGTCAGTCTCAGTATTAAATTGCCATGCTTTTCCTGTGTCTGCTTGTGTTTTCAGAGTATGATGGGTTTCCTTCCATAAACATGCTCATTAACAGTATTTGTGAAAATGTTAATATAATCAGACCATTTTATCACTTAAATTAAAAATTGTAATAAATAAATGACTTGTGGACTCATGTTTTCTGGGAATACATTATAAACTGTGCTCTTCAGCTTTGTGGGCAGTGTTCTTCATGACATTATTGTATTCATCACCACTTAAAATTAATAACTTCATATCAAACCTTTTGGGAGGACATTGTACTATCTATAAATAATAATAATAATAACAAACTAGGCAAGTAGTAGTATTACTGAAATGCAGCAGTCACATTTTTGTAACACTATTGATGTCATCAAATTATGATTTACTAAGCAGTCTGAGTCTGCTTTCATGCATCAGTTTGGCATGTTTAGCTCTTAAAGCATCAGATATCAATTTATTAAATAGAAATACTACAGTTTAGCTCTTGGGAGACTAGGTCTCCATTAAGTCTGAATTTATGTATGGTACCCACACTTTTTTCAGATTACCTTTTTATTCAGAAGTGCTAGGAAGGAGTATAATTTGCAGCTTCCATGCTGCACTGAAAATACATTCCTTCTTTTGTAATGCTGTTCTACAGGCAGATATAACAGTTCCCTTTCATGAGTGCATGCATACTTTCAGATTCATTATCATGACATAACTGACTGATCATCATTCTAATTATAGTACTAAAATATTCTCAAATTAGATCTCTGATTAAACTAATTTAAAATCTATACTTGTAGTAAATTAAGTGAACATTTAGGTAAAGTCTTGGGAATCTTAACCTTCGTGCACTTTAATTGTCGCTCCAGCATAACTACTTTCCAGTTTGGGAGTCTGCATGTAGTAATTATACTGTATTACACCATTATGATTTGTTTTGTTCGGAAGAGTGTCACTGTCTCTGATGACACATTCTTTCTCTGGGTGTTTTAGATTTACATATGAGAAAAACTCTTGAAATATTTCTTTCAGCGTATCTACTGAACTAAAATAGTAGTCCTGTCCTGTTTGGCTTGTCTTTGTTTTTTAATCTATATGTCAGAAAAAAATGACCAGGTCTTACCTAAAAGTATACCATATTCTGCTAGCTGTATGAGGCTGTCAGCACGTTCGGGTGAAATGATTACATTACATACTGAGCGTTGAGGTCACTTCTTCAATTAAGTTATTGGTAGAATTACACTCTTCATGAATAATATCTTTCAAATGTTCCTGATTTTGCAGAATGACCCCCGCCCCTGTGCATAGATTGATTTCTTATGACTTTGTTTTAGTTTGACTTTATATACTGAACATCTTGTCTACTCATTTGTGCAATTATTAGAAAATAGGGCATAATCATTGGCATATTTTGCAGAATGTCAACCAAATTGGAGTTTCGTGCATTAATTGGTTCATGTGAAGGGAAACAAAAACAGTGACATTTTCTCCACCTCACTTTGATATCGTGGAACTGGAACTACAGGTTTCAAACAAATCAGGACTGGATACCGTAGGAAAGGATAAGCACAGAATTAGTAGCGATGAGCTAGCTATTGGAGGGCCTGATTGCCGAATGTCTCTGAAAATGTCTTTATGAACAGAAGAAGAAAGGAAAACAGTGTCACTCTCTGTTATAGGGAGGCAATTAGCCTTTAGTAACCACAGGCAATAATGCTCAGTTCTACTAGACAGTGACAAAGATCTACTGATTTTATTTACGGTTGTTTGAAGATGATAGTTGATTGTGGGGAGAGTCTAGAGCAACTGGATGTCTTGGTGACACCAGAAATCTAAATGATATAACTAACCCAAACTGAGATGGGCAGCAATTCAGTTCTCCTCCTCCTCCTCCATGATGAGGGTTTGTATTAATTTAATAAGGGTGTAGCCCTTTAGTAGTGGGGATATAGGTTGTGGTGACTGTGCATATGTAGGGACTGGAGTCAGTGAGCTGAGATATCTTCTAGCTACCGGAGGGTCTGAAATAATAAGGAATGTGTAACTTTTGATAATATTCTCAACGATAATCAGTCATTGAGCAAAAAAGAAAGTTGGTCTAAGATTGTTTTGAATAGTGGGGGCAATGTAATTTTTTTTTTATTTAGTTATTTAGCCAGTCATTAACTGGAGTAGCATACATTCAAGTGGACCTATCAGTAGAGTAAAAACAGTGTTTATAAGCTTGTGATATTGAGGACAACATAGTGAACGCACATTATAATAGGTATATGTAATCAATGTTTACAGCCATGCAAAATACACCATGATTGTTAATATATAAATTAACAATGTAATAAAATATAATTGGTAATAATGCTTTGTCTAAAGTTTAGTGAAACTTACTTTGAGTACTTTGATGTGTAAGATAAAGTATACAGAAAAAAAGATTAAGCATGACTTGTAAGCAGTAAAGGAGGTGAGATGATTATTAAGGTTGAGAGAAAGAGAGTTAATGGAGATTCTGGACTCACATTTAATAATAGTAGGTCATCAGCTCTGATGTCATATCAAGGTAGGCAAAGGTAATATTAGTTATAAACAGCAGAAAGAGGAATGGAATCCATGACTAAGCTTAACATCTATACATGTTTACTAGCGATAATCTTTGAACTGCTCTAGCAAAATACTCACCAAAACCATGTTTTCCATTGACAAAGCAACAAAAGACAGCCACTCAAGTCAAAAACATGTTTTAGGTCAATTAAACATGAGCTTATTGAGAGATCTGTGCCCAGGCTGGTGTATCCTTTGCCTAGCCTGGCGTATCCTTACTTAAGCTGAATTAGTAATGTATAATAGATACATGCACAGTGTGGCTTTTTCCTAAATTCATGCTGGTATGAGATATTAGGCCGTTATAGTTTTTAGATTTAATAACCTGAGAGTTTTAGGCTACTAAATATATTTTGTAAGGAGTGGACATCAGAAGCAAGGCTTAATTCCAAAAATGGTGTGAAAGTGACAACTTTTGAAAGCAGGAGAATGACTTTATTTTTTAGGAGAGGTTACCGTTCTGTAGAGAGCAAAAGAAAGAGAGAAGGGTATGGGGTTTTCAATAAACTTGGAGAAATTCAAGAATGGAAGGACTCA
Organism: Protopterus annectens; assembly: GCF_019279795.1. Taxonomy (NCBI): domain Eukaryota; kingdom Metazoa; phylum Chordata; order Ceratodontiformes; family Protopteridae; genus Protopterus; species Protopterus annectens. The sequence goes on along the minus strand of NC_056729.1, from coordinate 358,802,562 downwards.
GTGATTATTAGGATCACAGCTCATCACAGTTAGAGCTAGTATGTGTTTCTTTAAGCCCCATAACTGTGACATCATGAAAGAGAAAGGATGGAGACAGACAGGATACATATAGTTAAGATGCCTGCATGTTAGATAAGGTAGAGTGGTACTGGAGAGAGAAAAATCGACAAAGTGGAGACGTTTTTAAAAGTTGGCTGCAAACATCAGTGGTAAGTTCAGAATAGGAGTATCTGGAAAGCCTAGATGAGATAAAGTGATGTCTCAGATGGATCCAGAGCCACAAAGTATTTGTCTTCAGTTTTGTCAAGAAGACATTCAGTTGTTGAACATTTTGTTGCTGACCTAAAGTCATAAGTCACTTTAAGTTAGTTATGGTAGTACTAACAGAGAAGGGGAGACTGGCCTTTCACATACTAAAGTCACAATTTCTAAGAATTAATAAGGATTCCAGAACAAAGCCTGGGATAACTAACCAACTTTTATAGAATCTGAAAAATTTAGTTTACAGCACACCCTGAAGTGTTTAACTCCTATTATGTATTAGAGCCATTTCATCTCTTTCTCTCCCTATATATATATATATAGGCATACCTCTCAACTGTCCAGATTTTCGAAGAATGTCCAGAGTTTTGTCTCATATTTTTGGTCTGTTCCTCATAAAATTTGCGATTTTCTGGCAAATCACTAAGAATTGAGGTAACTAAATAATAATAAATAACAACAGACATTTAAGATTCAGACTCCGTATCCTTCAGAAAATATGTAACAATGTAAAACCTGTTAGTCTAACAATTTTCTAAGTTTACAGGAGCAATATTTAAAATCTGTCCCTATTTTTGGAGCTTTGTCCCCCTTGTTCTGAGAGGTATGTACATAGGGTGTGGTACCTTTGATCTAAGGCTCATTTTATCTAATCAAAAATTTTCTATAAATGGTATCTAAGACACAGTTGTAAGGTAATTGTAGCAGGCTATACAGAATTGATACTGGAGTGGTTTAGGGTGTAAAGATAGTAGGAATTACATGACAGATTAGTCTAGCGTGCTATCTGTATCTTGTTAATGCATGCCCACATGTATCAATATGCCAACAAGTTTGTGTTAGTGTGCTAGCAGTGATTCACAATGTGTGTTATTTTCTCTGCTCTCTGCATTTATGTGACTGCGGAGTTAATATATTTAAGTAGGGGGTGTGGGAAAGCTTAAAGCCTCATGGGGAGTGAAAGGGATCTTGCCCCCTGCAAAAAAAAAAAAAAAAAAAAAGAAAACACAAAAATGCAGTGGTATTTACTGTATATAAAATTTAAGATGAACTGTGATTTGATTAAGTATATTTTGGATTAAATGGGTACATCTTTTTAGATATTTTGTGATTAGATAAAGAGTTTAAAATTAAAAGTAATATTATATATATATATATATATATATATATATATATATATATATATATATACATACACACACACACACACACACACACACACACACACACACACACACACACACACCCACACATATGTGCATGCACACCCACGCGCACACATATAGATATATGGAACTATTGCCCCATTAGCCTGATGAGTCTGGTATGCAAAGCTATGGAGTGCATCATCATGGACCTGCTTAACAAAGATATAGGCAACCTCCAAACTCTTGACCCCACACAGTTTGGCTTTGTCAAGGGAGGATCCTGCCTGCTGAACCTGGTTGACTTCTTCGAGGCAGTCACCAAGGCTGTGGATGAGGGTAAGGCACTGCATACAGCCTAGCTCGACCTGGCCAAGGCCTTTGATACCATTCTCCACTTAGGTATGATTGATTAACTCACCAAACTAGGCATCAATCCTTACATCACTAGGTGGGTTGCAAACTGGCTCACAGACAGGACCCACTGAGTAAAAGTTGTGGATTGCAAGTCAGACTGTCGACCAGTCATGAGTGGAGTCCCACAGGGCTCAGTCCTGGGCCCACTTCTGTTTGGCATCTACTTCTCAGAAGCTCAGGCCAACATATAAGGACTTTGGGTGACAAAGTTCGCTGATGACTGCAAGCTGGGGTCATTATCAACTCCCCAACTGATGCAGACATCCTACAAAAGGGCCTCTCTGAGACCAGTGACTGGTGTCAGAACCATGGCCTGAAGCTTAATGCCAAAAAATGCATTATCATCCCCTATGGAAAAAAAAATCAGTTCCCATGAATTACCACACTGATGGGAGCCCACTGAACATGGAAGGGGCCATAACAGATCTGGATACCCAGGTCGACAGCCACCTCACCTTTGACCACCACATTGCCACTGTTGTCAGAAAGTCCTTCTATGTGGCACATCTTATAAACAAAGGTTTTGCATTCAGGATGAAAGTGGTCATCATCCTTCTCTAGACCAATCATCGAATATAACACCCTGTTTGGCATGTACCTGACCAGACTCCTACAACAGCTGAAGAGGCCACAAAAGTACCTCACAAAAAGGATCCTAGGCCTTAAACACATGTCCTACATGGACATACTCAAGAAATGTCAGCTGTTCTCAGTCACTTATCGTCTACTTAGAGGTGATCTCTGCTTGACTTACAAAGCCATGTCCGACCCAGCCCTACTTGAAATGCTACACCTAAAGAAATTCCAATCCCCCCACCGTCACATGCTCCAGAGATTACAACCTCATTACCACAATTAACAGAACATGCTGGAGGGACAGGTTCCTCTCCCAAAGACTGCACATACTCTGAAAAAAGCTTCCCATTCATATCAAGCAGAGCACCTCACTTGCCCCCTTCAAGAGAAATCTTGATGAGTGGATGGGTAACAGAAAGTTCACTCCAGGGATCATTCCAGTTGCCCTACTGGATTGGGGCACTGTGAACTAACATTGGGTGGCACAGTGCCTGGGCAATTTTTTTGGGCTAGGCTTGTAAAGGTTCCAGGGCCATTAGCCTGGTATACACCTATGAACCTATGGGTTCCATTCATTGTGTCTAATGTCAAACCCTTTTGTTACTGGCATTTATTTGTGTGTGTGTACAAATGGTTGTATATATATGTGTGTGTGTGTGTGTGTGTGTGTGTGTGTGTGTGTGTGTGTGTGTGTGTGTGTGTATATATATATATATATATATATATATATATAAATGGTTGAATACGTGTGTGTGTGTTTGTGTGTGTGTATATTTGTGAGCATATTATGTGCATATTATCTATATAACAGTTCCAATTTATTGACTGGGATAGCCCCACTAGGCCAATGGTCTCATGCCAACAGAAGCCCATGGTGGTAGTCATTCTGACTAGGGGAGATTTGACCATCTTCCAGGAAACTTCTGATGTTCTTTTTGATAAGGGCCTCAGTTTAGCATCTCATTTGAATGATACCACATTCAGAAGTGTATCATCACCACTCTTATGAGACACTGTATTGTCAGTATTGGAAAATTAAGTAAATTGTATGGTATTGGAATAGAACTCACAAGTTCTACAACAAAGATTAGTGGGCTACCTATTCAGCTATTATAGCTAGATAGATTGATAGATGGATATAGCCATAGCCATAACCATAGATATAGATATAGCTACAGATATAGATATAGCTAGATAGCAACAGCCAAGGCACTGCATGGATCTCACATCAAGTGGATGGACTGAACAGTTATAACAAAATGCCAAAGAAAACAGTTCGACATCAGCAAGCAAAGCCATTAATTACTTTATTCATCTTAGTAAAAAAAGTGCATTAGGTGTAAAATCAAAAAAACAGCATGCTGTAGTTTCAGCTAAGCAGTCTCTTCAGTGTTTTAATAAAAGATGTGCCCCCATGAAGGGAAGTAAATAATCAGACACCAATTGGCCAAGCCAGTGTATGGACACATGATGACAATTCCCTAATCAAAATCAACACTCTACATAAATGCAAATATACAGCAAAGTAGAAGTAATACAGTGTTAAAAATGTTGTTATATATGTAGAGGATAACAGAAATAAAAACAAGTACATGTTACATGAAGTAGACTCAGAATGTAACAAATGGTTATGTACAGTACCAAAGCATGCACAAGCATGCATAATGTGATAACTACGTATTCTAAGGTATGATGACCTTATGATTACCTGATGTTAGAGAGGACAATAAACAGTTGCACAGCTTCTGTACATAAACAGGACAGGAACCAGGAAGTCAGGCCTGGTGATACCACCTCCACTAAGAAATTGGTCACCAGTGGGGTACCTCAGGGCTCCATGCAGGGACCGCTCCTGTTTGGCATCTACTTCTTGGAGGTAAAGGCTAATGTCAAGGGCCTTTGGCTGACTAAGTTTGTGAAAGACTGCAAATTGGGAGCTTTCATAGATTTTCTCCCAAGACACAAACATCCTACAAAAAGGTCTAACACAGACAAGTGACTGGTGCCAAAGTCACAGATTACAACTCCATGCCAAGAAAGCCTTTTGGGAAAGCTGCCACCCAGGCTAATTACTCCATCGATAAGACCTCACTAAGAGCTGTTCTGGTAGTCAGGGATCTGGGAACATATGTAGACAGCAATCAGGCCTTTGACCAACATGTGACCAAGTTATTCTATGTCACCCAACTTATAATTACGGGCATGACATCTAGGTCCAAGAAAGTCATAGTACCACTTATTCAGCCCTTATCAGACCCATCATTGAGTATAATTCTCCCTTCGGCATGTACCTGATCAGACATATGCAAAAGTTAGAACACCCACAAAGGTTCCTTGCCAGAAGATTACAGGATATAATCACATTGTCCTATATGGACTGCCTTAAAGCTCTATCTCAGTACTTTGTCTACTACCAGTTACTGTGAGGCGATGATGAACCTTTTGCATATCTGCAAAATGACCAACATCAGATCCACTAGATCCAAGGATTTAAATTTTCCTTGTGAGATAAATAAGAAAAGCTGGTAAGAAAGATATGTGTCTCAGAGGGTTCCCATGCTTTGAAACAGACTCCCTGTCCATGTGAAGAGGAATCCATGCTTAACCTCATTAAAAAATAACCTCGACCAATGGCTGTGAAATTGGAAAGTCACCCCAGGTCTGGCCTACATCTGTCTCCTTGACAGAGGCAGACAATAATGCCCAAACTAACACAGCTCTCTCAGATAACCTCTAGAAACTTCCTAACATACCCCCTCCTAATAAACAACCATGATACATAGGGACACAACTGGGTTGGATTGCATGGCTAGGCTTATAAAGGCCCTGGTGGTTGTTAGTCTAGTATATACCTATGAACTTATAAATATATTATACTCAAATGTTAAGTGATATTTATAATTATAAAAAATACTTGGAGCATAATAAACAAGAGCAAGTAAAAAAGTGCAGTAATAATACTACTCTACCACCTATATGTGTATATGTATATGTATATAGTTTGCTAGCCAACAATATCAAATGAAAATTTTTAGTGGAAGCCATGGGAAAAGGCTCCATTATGTAAAGCACAGCAAACTGCATACTTGACTTCATATTACTAATAAATAATCAAATTATATTTGAGATTTCAGATTACATTTAAAAGGTAACATCTGTCAAAAAAAAAAAAAATATATATATATATATATATATATATATATATATATATATATATATATATATTAAGTGTAAGTGTTAAATGTAGAATAATGTAGAATTATACACATGCACACATGTAAACATACACACAAACACACACACACACACACACACACACACACACACACACACACACACACACACACACACACACACACACACACACACACACACTTCTCAAGCAACATCCATCCTGAACAACGGTTGGCTTTCATAAACTGTTAAAAATTAAGCATCCAGCAGCATGCTTATGTAGTACTCATTAAGTCAAAGTTTTGTAAGGTATCCATTTATCACTCGGCTGTTTTTATGCCTGCAAAATGTTTTTCATTCATCATTAATCAATACGCATTTCTTAGATTTTGGTGGTATTACATTTGGAATGTTTTGTGCACTGCAATGCATAGACCAAGCATTGCACGTCTGCTCCAGTTCAGAAATATTTTATTTTCAAACAAGACTTTATGTTCATTTTGGGATGTATGGCTAGGCTTAAAAAGGCCCTTAGGGCCGTTACCCTAGTAAACACCTATGAACCTATTTCCTGTTTTGAATTGAGACATGAAGCAGAAACACTGATTTACTGTATTTTGTCCTCGTTTCCTGATTAAGCAGTGAGACTCGATATGTATTTTTTGCAACATCGTCAGTGATACTCGATTTGGTATTATGTGGCTTGACCATTAAATAGGTCTCTTATAAGGTATATGCCCCCTTCCTTTCTCTGATTTTCAGTTGTGGAATTCGCTTCTCCCGTTAAATTAGTCTCAGTATTAAATATCTCATAGCATACCTCCTCTGAAACTACTTTCATTTACTAGATGATGGTGTGATGATCATTATTGCCTTGGCCTAGGCCATGTTGTGGGCGTTAATAGTCAGTACTGTCACTAGCAGTCCCTACTGCGTACTTCTTTGATACACCTAACTATTTTATCCATATCTGTTCCTTAGTCATTGCCTTCTCTTTCTATTTTTTAATTTGACTTTCCTGTAGAATATAGGGAAAAAAATTAATAAAATAGCAATCTGTTTTGGAATCTTGCAGTAATGAAATATTGAAGGATATATATATATATATATATATATATATATATATATATATATATTTTTTTTTTTTTAAACTGTTTGCAAGGCAAATCTTGGAAGCATTTCAGTATGCTATAATACAGGAATGCATTTAGACTAATCAGATGCATGTTTTTTGTACAGTTCATAACACAAATTTATTAAGTCAGTTTAAAGGGTTACCCTGTTCTGAAAAATACTAGAAATCATTGAATATCTATATCAACTTGTATGTTTCTCTGAAAAAATGGTACATAAAGATCACATTCTTGAGGTGTTCTATGTGCTGGTGATAAGGGTTGGGAGATGATTCTATGTTTAAGGGGTTTACTTCACAGACACAAGATAGAGAGTTTGATTCTTATCTTTGGAAGGTAAAGTGGCTAGGATTAAAATGGTCCACAAGGGCAGCTAGCCTAGTACTTATCTATGAACCTATGAAAGACGAGAGTGTGGTTCTTTGAATGCAGGCAACATAAAACAGATGTCCTTTGCATGGTTTATTTCCTCCTTCTAAAATCCATCATGCACAAGAAAACAGTAAACATTAAGATCACATCAGCTATATTATCCCCCTCAGTTACTTTCAAATGAACTTCACACTTATTTGTACAATCTCTCCTGGAATAGAATGCCACATTATATTTATGTGATATGTAAAAATGTACACTCTATTTCAGATATTGCAGCACCTATACGGTCACTGAAAATGTGTGCCCACAAGAGTTTGACTGCCCCCCCCCAAAAAAAAAAGTAAATTGGCAGATATTCTTTTACACATTTCATTTAAATCTCTGCTGCATTTTTGTTTTGAGAAGCAGAGGTTGAAGGTGATAAAAGTGTGCCCATACTGGAGAAAGGGCAGCTTCAAGCAGTTAAATTTATGTAAGACCTACAGCATTAGATACAGTCTCCTGAGTAGCCTGGCCAGGACCATGTAGAATGATAAAAATGACTTTACCATGGTTAGAGGAGAGGTCGGTCTGGGCAGCAAATGAATGTTTTTGCAAATGCTATTACTACCAGATACTGAATGAGGTGGAAGAATCTGGTATCGCTTCTTACCACAAAGTGCTTCTCTGCTGTTCAACAAGCAGTTATTAGTAATATATCTTCATAATAATGATGGTCTCATCTAGCATGGAGTGTACTGCTTTCTGAGACAGTAAATGTCCTTACGCATTCAGTTATACCCAACTGCGTACTACCTAAATCCTTCTGTAATTCCCTCCAGGGATCAATACCTAAAGCACTGCTCTGAGACCTGTATCAACAACAAACAGAATAATGTAGTAACGATATCAAGTATGAAATCAAAAATAATGTATTAAGGATATCAAGTATGAAATCAAAAATAATGTATTAACGATATCAAGTATGAAATCAAAAATAATGTATTAACGATATCAAGTATGAAATCAAAAATAATGTATTAACGATATCAAGTATGAAATCAAAAATAATGTATTAAAGATATCAAGTATGAAATCAAAAATAATGTATTAACGATATCAAGTATGAAATCAAAAATAATGTATTAACTATATCAAGTATGAAATAATAAATAATGTATTAATGATATCAAGTATGAAATCAAAAATAATATATTAACGATATCAAGTATGAAATCAAAAATAATGTATTAACGATATCAAGTATGAAATCAAAAATAACGTATTAACAATATCAAGTATGAAATCAAAAATAATGTATTAACGATATCAAGTATGAAATCAAAAATAATGTATTAACAATATCAAGTATGAAATCAAAGCAGACTTTACTGAAGAGACAAATGGTCAAATAAAGACCCTTGAGAAATATGCGAGGGACGGACAGTGACTGACATATAGCACTTGTTTCCCTCAGACATGACCTTTGAGTCTGATTCCTCTTGTTTTGCCTCTACCTAGTCACTTAAATCCAGAACAAACAGAATCAAGCTTTCATAACAGATTTCTGTAAGTAGTCATAGTAAACTTGTTCTAATGAGCTAAAAATAAGATTCAAAGTCATAATTTACTAATACCAAATGACTCTGAATACCATTAATGGAATTCTTGAAGATGTGTGTGAGAGGATCTTGTTCGGAGTGAGACCATACTGGACACCATTTAGAAAATCATGTAGGATGGTTTGGATAGCATGCCTTTTCTATCAGTAAAGTCTTGAAGAAGTTAAATGTTTACAGAGGGGAAGATAGTAGAGCTACAGTAACCATGAGGGCTTATAGGGTCTATCATTATATACAAAAAAGGCAAAATGAACAGCTATTTAATTTTAGGGATCATGCCTACATTAAAGGAACTGCTGATCAGCAAATTCAACTGTTTAGATAACACTGACTTGATTTAATAAGGACTCTTGAACAGATTCCTAAAGGATTGTTCAATTCATTAGTCTTGATTCTAACATCACTCAATCTTCAAAAGTGGTAAAAAGTCTTTATAGGTATACAATACCTTATTTTTTGATCATCCCCATGACTTCACAGCTCTGCTGACTTGCTATTTTTTTATCCATTTGTTGACCAGCTGCCTCTTTTCACTGCAATCCTCATTGCTGCCTATACAGTCCATCTTAGGGAAGACAGTCAGTCCATAAATTCTATATTGGTTGCAGGTTGGGATCCCTATTGAAATGTTGACATGCAAAATGCCAAGTGCCAACAGACAGAATAAAAAAGAAAATTCAGGAGAAAATTGAATATCAAGCATTGCTCTTCTTCTAAAAACGTATTTTTTATAGGTGGAAAGTCCCATGTACCACTCCCAGAGAAAATGGAATAATATGAGAACTGGCCATCTCGGACTTAGTTTATGTAAATTTGGATATTCAGCCATTCAGCCTCAGTATCGCAGGACTCACTAAACTGGGTCCTTACATTTCAAACAGTTACCTGCAGGAGAGATCTTTTGTTTTGCCCTACATTTGTGTCTCTCCAGGACCCTGCACAATAGCTGTAGTGGTGCAAAAGACATCCCACCAGCATTGGCTTAAGTGCTGCCAGTCTGCTGAAAGTTTTTATGTATTTAGAATAGGCTGACAGGAAATGCAGTAGCCTGACCCTGCTTGTCACAAAGACCTGTTATCTGGCTGCATAATCCCTACCTTACACTGATTCCTCAGTACCAGTAAAGCTAAAAACTCAGGCCATTGAAATCCCTGACACTTCAACGCAAAGAATATCAAATGGAAAAAAACAAAACAAAGATCAGCACTGACGATTCAGGCCCAATACAATTTGTGTACTTATTGAAAGTCACAGAAAATTTAATTTATAATATTAGGCATGATATAGTGATCAGATGCATGTCCTCCTTTAAAGACAAAACTGCCTGGCCCTACTAATTCTTTCCACCAATGGTGAAGCAGTAGGACAGCTTCAGATTAATTTTAACAACCTACCACCAATTTAAATATGCTCTGTATTGGCCTGACAATCCTCATAGCAATCTGAAATGTCAACAGTGCACGTTAGTGGTAGAAAAACAAAAGTATGTTGCCGTTTCCCTTCACATCTTCCAAGATTACGTGGAAATGCCAACACAGGATCTGTACAGTTAGTTTTTTTGCTGAAGATCCTGTCGTCTTACATGGTTGATCTGAGCATAAAGAGTTTAGAACGTTCAATAAGTCATACATTGTATGTGTCATCAAACTTGTAAACAAAAGTTTGGGAATATCTGCTATTCTTCTGAAGGTAAGCCATCTGATTTCTGGAACTCTGGCATCTGGTACAATTGTACTCATAGACCCACTAATGCACCACAGAGTGAGGAATGAACACTGATTCTTGGTTGTTCCTCAGTACTCCTTTCCTGTGCTAACAAGTAGATTCATAAAATGAACATTTTTCTCAGGCACGAGGTATTCATCTTCTCTAATTTAGTTAATAAACTACGTTTACAGAAATACAATAGATGAAATATGCACATTAATTGTTGTAGGTGTAACCTTCTAGCAGCACTAAGCTGCCATATTTTCACCAATAGTAACAAAAGACACAGTTCATCCAAACACCTTATGTAAGTGGAATTTATAATTTTGGGGGTATTCACCAAAATATTTTTACCAAAGCACTACATAAGCAATACAGAGTAAAGTGTAAATAATTCAAGAAAAGTATATATATATATATATATATATATATATATATATATATATATATATATATATATATATATGGCTCTACCTGATAAGACCGAAAAGCCAAAATTTCGAATCCGACAAGACTGACACAAAGTTGCCAAAACCTCACATGAATGAACACCCGGAACACCGCCAAACAAACTCTGGGTAAGTAACCAGTTGCCCTTAATTGTGAACTTTCCCCTTTCCCCACTGTACTGCAATCTTGGAGTTGTGGGGGGGTGTGAGGATCACAGACCCCCCCACATAGGGATGTGTGGGGGAGAGAAGCCCCCCACATGGTTGGGATTAATTTGCTTCGGTTTACAGGTTTTTGTTGTTTTGTTGTTCTGGAGAAGTGGCTACTTACTTGGAGTTTGTTCATCAGTGTTTGTTCATGTGAGGTTTCAGCAACTGTGACTTGGTCTTCTAAGATCTATACTTTGCCTCCTCAAAGAATGTGCACACATTTAATTAATCTAACACACCTATTATTCTTATTATGTCTTCCTAAACTACATATTTACTTTCTTAGGAACTTATTCTGTATTGCTGTCTTCACAACCTGAAGTAGTATGCATTTTTCTGTTTCTCCATCCATTGGTAGGATTTTTCTTTTGTTCAAAACTAACTTTGTTGCTGATTTTGTTTGTTTGCAGTAAAGAATAGTTTTGTAACCAGAACTTCTGTATGCCCAGGTGCTAAAGCCATCAGGTGGATAATGTAATAGTACTAGTAGGGTCAACGGCACCAGGAACTCCTACAGAAGGAATAATGATTTATTCATAACTTTTTAAGTGATATTAATTCATAATTATATGTAAACTGATTATTAATTGATTTGCATTAAAACAAAATACCACGGCATTGGTTTATTTTCTGTATACATGTGACATAGAAGGGGGAATGTGAAAATACAGAAATGGGTCTTTCTCTGGGTTTACCCATAAATTTAAATAATGTACCCCTAGAAAGACTATATCTTACAATAAAACATACCCAGGTTCACAGTTTTTCTGTCTGAACATTTCTAATGTTATTATAGTGTAGCATTCTATCTCTTTTGTTACATGCCTCTCCCAAGTGATTTCCTGGGTGCCATGTAAGATGGATGCCTGCAGGTGTTCTAACCATCTCAGTAAAAGCAGAAGAAATGTTTCCATATAGGAAATGGAAGAACTGCACCATTATGTAGGAGAATTTGCTAGGACATATTAATATAGTGAATGTGCTTATGTATCTTCCAAGGTTATCCAAACTAACAAAAATGGTGTGGATCACATAACCGTTATGCATATTTTAAAAAAGTTGGTATCAAGGTAAATATGCCTGCATACATTTTAACAACTTATTTGAAGAAGCATCTCTATTTACCTGTTTTTTTTATATTTGGTTAATTTTGTCATAAAACATACTTCATAAATTCAATAATGTTTCAGTAGCACAAAGATGGTCCAACTTTCAACAATGAAGGCACAGCCTCATGTAAATATGTTTTGTAGAATTACTAAATGCATGGATTTTAGCGGAGACAGCTTCTACAATGCATCCACATCTCCTTATTTCCATGTTAATTATAATGAATAAAATCCATCAATCAGCTAACAATGAGCTTTGCTTACATCTAGCCTGACACATGGTTGAGACATCAAGCAGTAATGTTTTGATTTATTGAGCAATAAAGTCTCATTATGATTCTCTGACCTTTGACTAAATTTTCAGATTTGCTGAGATTAGAAAAAAAAAGGAGAAGGAAAACATTTTTTTTTTAGCTGAAGGGAAAAGCCATGATAAAAAAGACGAATACCATCTTGTACTCAAGAAAGAATGTTCCTACATATATAAACATTTCTGGAAGGTTAAAAAAATACATTATTCAAAACTTAAAAGAGTGGAGTCATGAAGGATACCATTAAGTATTCTTCATAAACTGTCTATTGTGGGAAAGGGAACACAATCTTTTAGGCTGAAGCTACCTATGAATCACCAAAGATTATTAGAAAGAATATGATATGAATATATCTGTGGTGAGAACAACATAGGTAGCACACCTGGCCAGGAGTGAAGCACTTAACACTTGTCTGATAACACAGAACTAGCACTAAAGAACATAACTGCAGTCTTAGTCACTGCAACAGAAGAAAACCAATGTAAGGCAGAGATAATATGCTGGAAAAAATGAAATGAATTATTGGTTAAAATAGAGTATGTGAAATCCCCCTGCTGACATTAATGAAAGAAAAAAAATTAACTATATGCAAAATAGTTAACTTCTTAACTCGTTTTAGCAGTTGTCAGGTGATGGAGTGAATGCTTTCCATGAAAAGCACTGATAAAAGCCTTCTCATAACCCCCTAGGCCTACATATCCCCATAATAATTTTAGGACATTCAAAATCCCCCTTACTTTTTTAATAAATGCAGTTTATGGAAATTATAGCAGGTAGCAACAGTGCCATCCTGCAATTTCTAACAAACTAACTTTTTATTATCAATAGTAAGTAAAAGCAGTAGAACTTTTCTGGTGTGTTGGTTAGATTTCTCTTGGCCCATATAAATATTACCTTGGGTTTTCCCTGCAGTTATTTCTTAGTGGGGCCCATCTGTTCACAAAAAACAAACAATATATATATATATATATATATATATATATATATATATATATATATATATATATATATATATATATATATATATATATATATATATATATATAAAACATTTAACTCTGTGACATTCTGGTCAACCATTTGAAGCTGCAGTATATTACCACATGTTAATGTTAACTGTGGGGTTATTAATCTTAGAATATGTATTAGTTGATGGAAAATGTTACAGCTTATAGTACAAATGACTGAGGAAATTGAACATGTCCTTATGAAATGCATGTTATCTTATACCTATGAGACCAGCATTTTGAACCTTCTAAGGGACATCATTTTGCTATGTACTACATTTGGTGGCAACAAACAACCCCTACACCACTAGACAACATGTACATAGTACTGAATCCACAAAATCCTTTTTATGTCTTTTGTCACTGACTGACTATGTGGCAGAACTGACTTTTTTGTTTAAAAATAACTATTGTCTTTTTGATGATAATATTTACCATGCCATCACCGACCCCCCTTAGCCCTGTGCTTACACCAATTAAGTGATGGCATCGTTTGAGGAATATTCCACTGGTAAAAGTAATTTTGTACAGAACTATTTTATTTACTGTTTTAGATAACACAAAATCTTTTTCCCATGTCCATAAGCTAATGAGCTAACAGTTTATCTTGTAACATATGTTTTTACCCATTAGGGTGAATCTAGAGAAGCTAATTACATAGATATAACATCACTGGTCCAAGAAGAAAACTGTAGCAATAAATATTTCAGAAAACCCAAATTAATTACTGATTATTTGCATGGAGACAGCCACTACCCCTCTCATCTTTTCTCTGCTCCCTCTCTTATGGACAGTGGAGCTCTTGTAGTAAAAGAGCAGATGTTTTGAATGAAACCAAAAAGATTGTAGTTATATTTCAAAAGAGATGCTACCAAAAGTATAAAATAATGAAAGCCAATTGGAATGTTACAGTTAAACCCAAGGAACAGATTTAAGTTAATGATGTTAACGGTGGCACTGCTACTGTTATATTCTAATATGTCAGTTCATATCAACCAGACTAATTCTCAAGTGTACTTTATCACTCACGTTAATACTTTATTTTTGGAAGTTATTACAATGATTAGAAAATATTGGAATTTTCTGCATTCTGGTCAATTTCTAACTATAGACCTAAGGATAGCACCTCTGATTTCATACAGCAGACAAAAAAGTCTATTAGACATGCTACTACACAGGTGTTTTATTAAGCTTAAAATTACTAACATGATGTAAATGATTTATTACTGAGTTATTATAACTGGGTAGGTGGAATGGTCACCAGATCCATTTCAGCCATGGCCCTAGCCCCAGAGGCAAACAAATATCATACTTAACAGTTATATATAAAATATACATTGTCACCAAGATATTTGCAGTAGTACTACAGCATTTGCAATATTTACAATATGTCTTCTGAAGTCAGTGCCACATCTATTGAATAAGATAAAACAGTTCAGATTTAATATTTTGAAAGAGTGAGAAATGCAGTGAACAAAAAGGTAGTTACTCATGATTAGAAAGATTTGCTTTCTACAGTAGTTTTCTTAAGACAATGATGACTACAAAGACAATATTGTAAGCTAGCTGTGGAGAAGAAATGGTAGAGAACAGCAGACCGCAGGCGTGCTTACCCTGTGGTACCTCCTCTGTGTATTCTCGGTGTATTCATATGTGGTTCAGAGTTCTGGGAGAATCAGATGGGTTATATTTGCCAAAACTGGACATTATAACTGCAATCAACAGAGAGTAAGTTGTATATGCACTCATATTTTCCTGCAGTGCATTTTATGTCGGTGGGGTTGAGAGACAATTTAAGCCTTTGCAGCAAGAGCATATGAGAGAAAAAAGGAATGTACAAAGTCCCGTTACTTGCCATAAATACACATTCAGGGCAGACCAATAGTTAGAAAGCTACTATTCTTGAAAAAATTAATATCTCTAACAGAGGTGTAAAATCTACAAATTACGTATTACATAATTTATGAGGATACTGTGATTTTAAAAAAATGGTACTTTAAAATACACTAGTCTTTAAGATGTAGAATTCTCAATGTAGCTATAACTGGAAGTTAAATGGTCTGTGTTTATTGACTGCTTTTAATTGATTTTCTTTTTAAATGCTTTATTAATTGTTTTTGCATACTCTCTGGTAAGGCTCAGCTGAGGAGTCAGGAGTATGTTCCGATTCCTGATACAAGTACTTTTATGAGAAAAATATTTATATATATTTTTTTTTTCTTTACATTTGCTAAGACATAAGAAATTAAGAAAACATGAAATAATAGTAGGGCTTTTCACAGAGATGGTGCCTTAAAACTATATAAGCTAAAAATGTACATTCTTGATCATATTTCTTGGTTACCAGGTTGTTTTATACTACCTGTTCCACTGTGTCTGTAAATAGCTTTTAGAGAAATGTTAAAAGCTCATTTTAAGGCATGTATCATAAGGTGTAGGAAAGCAGACTACAATGTCTGCTAAAGAATACAGGCTGCTTGCGATTCCCTGGCCTCTGAGACAGTTACATAAATGAAATATGCCATCCAGAAATGCTGTATTAATTTATGCAGCCAAGCAATTCTCTGAATCGCTTGGTAGCATGAATCGGTAACAGCAGGCATTTATAGGTTCATAGATAAGTACTAGGTTAGCTGTCCTTTCCCTTTAGTCTCAAAATAAACTATCCCATTTGGTTATAGACTGGCCTTACATATCCCATGGTCAAAAATGATATATTACTCCTAATGAGAATAAATGGGATCATACCACAGATAATTTGAGGGGACTTATACATGGGATAAAACATTTAGGAGCTGTAACTGTCCATTAGTAGTACAGAGGGCAGTCCTGGAGTAAATTTTCTGTTTTCTGTCCATAGATAGGATAGGGAAAAACTTTATTTTATGTCAATGAGGAGTTTGTTCCACAGCAGTGGTATCCTCTGAGAAATATACCTGTCCCTCCAAACCATTTTGCTGATGTTGTAGAAGAGGTTCACATCCCTAGACAAGAGTATTTCTGATGCCATTTGACTTGCAGATGTGCAGTAAACCCACCAGTAATGGGTTGGGGGTGTCTTGTATGCCAGACGCAGGTCACCTGTTAGCAGTCTGTTGGCTACAGAGTATACTGACAGGGCTTTGAATCTGTCAATGTAAGACATGTTGTTTATGCCTTTTATTCTTTTAGTAAGGTATCTCAGTGAGCGTTCCAGTTGTTGCATGTGTTTGGACAGATACATGCCAAAGGGGCATTATATTCAATTGTTGATCTAACAAGAGACGAGTAAAAGGGGACAATGATATCCTAAGATCTATACACAATCCCTTTAATTATAAGCTGTGCAATATAGAAAGATTTTCTTACAACAGCAAACACATATTGATCAAAAGTTAGGTTACTGTCCACATAAGTTCCCAAATCTTAAATAACTAAACTGGGTTAATTTTAGGGGCATATTGTCAGTGTCATAGTTCACCTCTCAAAGGATACAATAATGCATTTTTTGTTATTTCCTTTCAGACCATGATTTTTCCATCACTGATTTCTTTTGACATAAATCTTCCTCTGGGTTGGCTAAGTCATTTAGGGATTCAATGACTGTTCCTAGCTTGCAGTCATCCGCATACTTAGTCAGCCAGAGCCCTTTGGTATTGTTTTTACTTCACAAAAGTAGATACGAAACAGGAGAGGTTTCAATACAGAACCCTGGGAAACTCCACTGTTGACTGGTCTATTTGTGGAGGTAACTTCCCTTATTTTAATTACCTGCTTCATATGAGCCAGTTGACAATCAAGCAGCTGACATGGGGTTTATTTCCAGTTTATTTAGTTTTCCTACTATGCCTGAGTGGGAAAATGGGTCAAAAGACTAACTGTTCCAGGGCCAGGGCATTTGTATACTTATGCACTAGTGGCGGTGTAGGTTTTCCAGTCCACAGACTTCCGTGGTGGTGCAGCGGTAGCATTGTTGCCTCACAGTAAGACGTTCTCCCGTTAGATTCTCGGCTTGTGTTGGGAGTGCCTTCTGTGTGGAGTCTGCATGTTCTCCCCGCGGTTGAGTGGGCATTCGAAAGACATACGTTGAATGGGCATGCCTTCATTGAAGGTTGGGCATCGGGCTAGCAACTCAACACCATAAAGACCAACTGCCAATCATTAGTGGACCGGAGTTTCCACTGTGGTGAACCCTAACTGAGAAAAGCCGAAAGACAAACAACAGCAGCAACAACAACTTGGATAATTTAGATCATCTAGGAAAATGGTATTGAATCTGATACTGAATGATTCTAGTTCCTGTACACAGGTGTTGTGCCTTTCACTTGAAATAGAGGGACCATAGTTAGCTAATATATGGTACAGGACCTTTATGGTGGTTATTAGGACATGTAGAAGTTATTGTGCATCATGCTGCTTTACCAGCCTTGATGTGAGTCTGTTCTGAATGTAGACTTGTACACCTCCATCTTTTTCCCCTTCTGTGCAGTAACTGGTCTAAATGTGTGAAAGCATTCTAGTCCTGCAGTGAACATGGCTGATTGGCATTAGCTGCTCCCTCAAATTGCTTCATCATTTTTTAGCATGGACGGTGGGACTGCTCATTGCTATGATTCTTTGGATTGTGAAGAAGCATGGTACGGACCAGTATCTGAATCAGAAAGGATTACAACAAGGAGCTGGTAGCTTGTATTACAGCTTACTTCTCTCAGTTGTTGCATGTGTTTGGACAGATACATGCCAAAGGGGCATTATATTCAATTGTTGACCTAACAAGAGACGAGTAAAAGGGGACAATGATATCCTAAGATCTATACACAATCCCTTTAATTATAAGCTGTGCAATATAGAAAGATTTTCTTACAACAGCAAACACATATTGATCAAAAGTTAGGTTACTGTCCACATAAGTTCCCAAATCTTAAATAACTAAACTGGGTTAATTTTAGGGGCATATTGTCAGTGTCATAGTTCACCTCTCAAAGGATACAATAATGCATTTTTTGTTATTTCCTTTCAGACCATGATTTTTCCATCACTGATTTCTTTTGACATAAATCTTCCTCTGGGTTGGCTAAGTCATTTAGGGATTCAATGACTGTTCCTAGCTTGCAGTCATCCGCATACTTAGTCAGCCAGAGCCCTTTGGTATTGTTTTACTTCACAAAAGTAGATACGAAACAGGAGAGGTTTCAATACAGAACCCTGGGAAACTCCACTGTTGACTGGTCTATTTGTGGAGGTAACTTCCCTTATTTTAATTACCTGCTTCATATGAGCCAGTTGACAATCAAGCAGCTGACATGGGGTTTATTTCCAGTTTATTTAGTTTTCCTACTATGCCTGAGTGGGAAAATGGGTCAAAAGACTAACTGTTCCAGGGCCAGGGCATTTGTATACTTATGCACTAGTGGCGGTGTAGGTTTTCCAGTCCACAGACTTCCGTGGTGGTGCAGCGGTAGCATTGTTGCCTCACAGTAAGACGTTCTCCCGTTAGATTCTCGGCTTGTGTTGGGAGTGCCTTCTGTGTGGAGTCTGTATGTTCTCCCCGCGGTTGAGTGGGCATTCGAAAGACATACGTTGAATGGGCATGCCTTCGTTGAAGGTTGGGCATCGGGCTAGCAACTCAACACCATAAAGACCAACTGCCAATCATTAGTGGACCGGAGTTTCCACTGTGGTGAACCCTAACTGAGAAAAGCCGAAAGACAAACAACAGCAGCAACAACAACTTGGATAATTTAGATCACCTAGGAAAATGGTATTGAATCTGATACTGAATGATTCTAGTTCCTGTACACAGGTGTTGTGCCTTTCACTTGAAATAGAGGGACCATAGTTAGCTAATATATGGTACAGGACCTTTATGGTGGTTATTAGGACATGTAGAAGTTATTGTGCATCATGCTGCTTTACCAGCCTTGATGTGAGTCTGTTCTGAATGTAGACTTGTACACCTCCATCTTTTTCCCCTTCTGTGCAGTAACTGGTCTAAATGTGTGAAAGGCATTCTAGTCCTGCAGTGAACATGGCTGATTGGCATTAGCTGCTCCCTCAAATTGCTTCATCATTTTTTAGCATGGACGGTGGGACTGCTCATTGCTATGATTCTTAGGATTGTGAAGAAGCATGGTACGGACCAGTATCTGAATCAGAAAGGATTACAACAAGGAGCTGGTAGCTTGTATTACAGCTTACTTCTCTCAGTAACTCTTTCTGAATCTCAGCAAATGTATTTATTTATTTATTTATTTATTTATTTGCCATTTGTTAACTGGATTAGTTTGGCTGGGCAGGTGCCCTTTTTCAGCAGAAAAATGAGGAGAAAAGCTCCAGATACAGAGATTACAATTAATTGCAAATGAGAAAATACAGATAAAAGCTAATACATACAAGGAGAATATTATTCACCTTATACATTCTTAGAAAAGAACTAGTAACTACAAGAAAATCAGCCCCAGCACAAAACAAAGCCAATTCAATAAAATGTACTGGATCAAAATAATTTTAATAAAAAACACAAAAGTATTAAGGGCTTTCGTCTCCACAAAAGCGAGACTTTATCAGAATACATAGTTACACTCAATGACCTTGTTTAAATA
This sequence comes from Protopterus annectens, assembly GCF_019279795.1. Classification (NCBI taxonomy): domain Eukaryota; kingdom Metazoa; phylum Chordata; order Ceratodontiformes; family Protopteridae; genus Protopterus; species Protopterus annectens. The sequence continues at coordinate 358,782,506 of NC_056729.1, read as the reverse complement.
TCTTGCCAAACAATGCAACTGGTTAGCAATACAAATCACCTACCCACTTTTCACTTACCATAATGACATAAAACATTCTTAAAGAGAATGAACATGAAATAAAAAAATATATGTCATACACACATTAAAATTCACAAAATAAACTATACATGTGGAATATGCTTGCAAAACATTTAAAAATATATATCTCTAACATTTCTGAGCTTTCTCCTGCAATACAGGAGATATAGAAATTACTTCATTCAGACCTGGGGGAAAGTTAGCAGCCAGTCTCAACTGCCACTGCATCTCTTTCTCCATCAAAGCATTCTTCCAATCACCCCCTTTCTGGTCAATAGCAACAAGATCCAAAATGCTAAAAGAAAATGTATCAAACCCCTCACACACTAAGGAGTGTTTGTATAGAGCATTACTCTCCTTTTTATTATTTATGTCATATACATGTTCATAAATTCTACTACTCATTGCCCGTTCCGTCTTGCCCACATAATAACTTGCACACTTACCACATATAGCAAGCTATATCACCCATTTAGTGCCACAATTCCCAGGTTTAAACCTAATATTGGTTTTCATAATGTTCCCTAATGTGAAATGTTGCCACCTTGTTGATGTATGTGCACTGCCTACAGTTCCCACAGGGGTTAGTCCCCCTACCATCTTCCTTTTTTGTCCTAGTTTTATATTCTAACAACTGTTTAAAATTGGCACCCATTTTGTGAATAAACACCAGCTCGTTGCCCAGTACACCAAGAATTTGTGGGTTTACCTTGAATATATTCCATTTCCTTCTGATAATGTTTTTAATGTCACCAGACAAGTAATTATACTGCAGTATACAAGCTTTCTCAAATTTCTGACCACCACCCTTCATTTCAGATCTGTCAGTGTTCAACCGCATACCTAACAGTGGTTTATATTTATGGCCCCAGTTGTTGTAAACTTCCTGCAGAATTTCTTCAACTAGTCCCCTAGCAGAACCTCTCTGCTTAAACTTTTCCCCCACCTTATCCAGTTCTCCCTTCACATCCTGGAAATGGGAGGTCATCCTCGCCACCTGAATGGCCTGACCTTTAACCAGGCTCTTCTTCCGTGTTAGAGGATGGTTACTTAAAAAATGTAAATAACAGTTGCAGAAAGTTTCTTTATGGTACACATTAGACCTGAATCCATTCTCATCATGTGACATGGTAATGGCCAGGTAGTTAATGTATTGTGTGTTGCATGTATGTGTAAATTCCAAATAATATATGGTATTATTTAAATCATCCAAAATAATGGAATGTCATCACTAGGGGCATTCCAGAGGAAAAACAAATCATCCAGGAATCTAGTGTATAACACAACATTCTTCTAGTAGGGGCAGCTAAACAGGAATTTGTTTTCCCATCCCAACAGAACCATATTCGCATATATGGGGGTACATGCAGCCCTCATAGCTACCCCCTTAATCTGTTGGAAGTATTTACCTTCAAACAGCACAAAACTGTTTTTCAAAATTATGGACATAATCGCACATAAAAGCATAATCCTATCATGCGAAAATGAGGAGGTCAAAAACAAGGTTTCTTTGAATAACTCTAACCCCTCCTCCTTAGGTATCACTGAAAAAAGGTCCTTGATATCCACAGTCAGAAAAGATAAACCTTGTTTCCATAATTCCTTTTTTAACTTACAAAGGAAGTCCCAAGAGCCTTTAACAATATGGGGAACATTTTCCAGTAAAGGCTTAACCCATCCATCCACTAAAACAGTAAGCGGATGCGTTTTGGACCCACTTGCAGCTACAATGGGTCTAAAAGGGGCAATGTACATTTGATGTTAGGGAATGTTATGAAAACCAATATTAGGTTTTAAACCTGGGAATTGTGCCACTAAATGGGTGATATACCTTGCTATATGTGGTAAGTGTTTAAGTTATTATGTGGGCAAGACGGAATGGGCAATGAGGAGTAGAAATTCGAGAAATGTTAAGACACAAATTTAAAAAAAAAAATGTTTTTGCAAGCATATTCCATATATATACAGTTTATTTTGTGAATTTTAATGTGTGTACGACATACATTTTTTATTTCATATTTATTTCATATTTCATATTTATTCCCTTTAAGGACTGCAGTGGTGGTACTGCGGTAGCATTGTCGCCTCATAGCAAGATGTTGTCCCGTTCGATTCTCAGCTAGAGTGTCTTCTGTGTGCAGCATACGTGAATGGGGTGTGCCTTTGTTGAAGGTTGTGCATCAGGGCTAGTAACCCGGTATGTAAAAATCCACTACCAATCATTAGCGGACCGGAGTTCCGCTGTGGCGACCCCTAACCGGGAAAAGCCGAAAGACAAAGAAGAAGAAGAAGATTTATTCCCTTTAAGGAATTTTTTTATGTCATTAATAGTAAGTGAAAAGTGGGCAGGTGATTTGTATTGCTAACCAATTGCATTGTTTGGCAAGATATTTAAACAAGGTCATTGAGCGTAGCTATGTATTCTGATGAAGTCTCGCTTTTGTGGAGATGAAAGTGCTTAATACTTGTGTGTTTTTTATTAAAATTATTTCCATCCAGTATCCTGTTCCAGTACATTTTATTGGATTCTTAGAAAAGACGCATTGATAATCTTAAAATACATGTATTGTAATAGTTGTATGGTAACATATTGGAGAAAAGGTAATACATATAGTATGGAATCTAGTCAGAGAACAGGAGGGGGACAAGATAAGTGGATTGTAAGATGTAGATGAGAGTTATCTGATAAGTAGATGTAAGATAATAGGTGAGAGTTATCTGATACAGTAAATAGGGTTAAGAATGAGGTGCATTGTTACTAAAATAGGAGTAAAAACATACAAACAGGAATGTCTGAGTTTTAGGAAATGGAGACAGTGGCTTGCAGGGAGAAAGAAAGGAGGGGGAGGAATTGCTTCAAGTAGGGTCTTTACAGGGGCAGGTTCAGGAGTTTAGTAGGTATTCCTTTAGGGCAAGTTTGAAACTGGGAGAGTTTTGGTGAGATGTGATACAGAGAGATAGCTTGTTCCAAGAGGTAGAGACTGCATGGCTATAAAAACTTTTTCCTGTGACTTTATTATGTTTGGTTACTTGGAGAAGATGCTGGTCAGAGCTATGAAGGTCCCGGTTAGGGACAAAAGGGGAAATGAGAGTTGCTAGTGAAGGACAGGCTAGGGGTCGATGTAAGATGGTATGTGTCAAGTGGAGTTGAGGCAGAAGGAGTTGATTATGGAATTCTAGCCAGTGTAGCTTTTTTAAAGAGAGGCAATGATGAGAGCAATAGGGGAGATTTGTGGCAAATCTAGCAATTTTATTATATGTAAGTTCAAGTTTGTTTAGCAAATTTTTTGGAGGTTAGTAAAGATAGGGGCGGCATATAGTAAAATAGGTAGAAGGTAGGCTTGAACAAGGGATACTTTGGAGTCTTGTGTAAGGAATTTCTTATTTCTGTATAGCAATCCTAGATTCTGGTGGGCCCTTTTGATGCAGTTGTTGATGTGGGATTGAAATTTTAGTTCATCATCTATAAGTACACCGAGAAGTTTAGTATGAGAGTCAACCTGAATAGTTGTATTGTTTAGAGAAGAGACTGAAAAGGAAGATTTGAGATGCTGGAGGGGGTTTGGAAGGAAAAGAAGAAGTTTAGTTTTATTGGGGTTAAGTAGGAGTTGGTTAGTGGTGAGCCATCTTTCGACAGAGTGTAGTGTGTCTTGTGTGAGGGTATGTAGGTGGACTAGATTGTCAGAGGTAGAGATGATTGTAGAGTCATCTGCATATTGTTTGAGTTTAGAGTGGGGGCAGGATTGGAAGAGATCATTAGTAAAAATACTAAATAGTAGGGGACCAAGGATGGAGCCTTGGGGGACTCCAGTAAGAATGGAAAGGAATGGAAAGGTAGCTGACATCCATTTGACAGATTGAGTTCTATTTGTTAGGTATGAAGAGAACCAGTTAAGAGTGGAGGTAGAGAAGTTGAAGGAAGCTAGTTTGGAGAACAGGGGATTATGGGAGACAGTGTTGAAAGCCTTAGAGAGGTCCAGGAATAGGGAAGTCACTAATTTGTTGTTATTGAGAGAAGTGGAGATGGAGTTAGTAAAGGACAGTAGTGCGGTAGTGGTACTGTGATGAGGGTGAAAGCCATGTTGGGTAGGGGTGAGTATATTTTCCTGAATAAGATGCACAATGAGCTGTTTGTGAATACACTTTTCTAGGATCTTTGAGATAGGGGATAGAATAGCGATAGGCTGAAATTTGAGGGGTTGGTGGAGTTATCACCTTTGTGCAGGGGTATAATATAGGACTTTTTCCATATTTGAGGGACAAGGTTTTCCTGAATTAACTGATTAATAAGTATGGAGACTGGATAGGCAATGGAGAGGGCTATTAATTTGAGGTATAATGGTGGGAGGTTATCAGCCAAAGGGAGCAGGGTTTAAGTTTATAGAGTAGAGACCTGATAGTTGTAGGGATAGGCTTGATTTTGAAGGTGGCTTGGTGGAAGGGAGAGGGTGGGATGTCAGGATTAATGTTTGTGTTTGGTTTGATTAGTTTCTGTATAGAGTCTATGAAGAAGGAGTTGAGAGATGTGACAGTTTCTAGGGGGGGGAGCTGTTAGGGGAGGGGTTGGGAGGAGAAGGGTTGCCTGGGTGTAAGCGCTTATTAATGGTACTCCAGAGTATTTTGGGGTTGGAGTAGGGGCTTTTTTGTGGATTAAGGTAGTTTTTCTTAATGAGGGTGATTCATTTCTTTGTGGTATTTTGAAGTTCTCTATAGTGCTGGAGGCAGGAAGAGGTTTTAAGTTTGTTCCAGGTTTTCCATGCATTGTCTCTTTTCTGCATGAGGGAGAAAGTCTCTTTAGCTATCCATACAGCAAAATTCATTTTAACTTGAACTTTTCTGGTAGGGGTTAGGGAGTTAAGAGAGTTAAGGAAGATGCTGTTGAATTTGAGAACAGCTTCTTCGAGAGGGAGGCACTGGAGAAAAGACCAATTTATTGATGAGAGTTTTGATTAAATATATCAGGGTTAAAGTTGGATAGATTATGACAATCCCTGTATATGTGTGTTTTAGAGGGTTGGGACAGGTGACGATGTATATAGGGTGATGATCACTAATTGTCAGGGAGAATAGAGGAGTTATGGTAATGACAGGGATGGGAGGTAAGTATCCAGTCTATAGTGGAGCTGGTATTAGATTGTTGATTAATATGAGTTGTGGAGGTGATGAGTTGGGAGAAGCCATATAGATTAATGCTAGCACTGGGGGAGCTGGTGGTGAGAGAATTCCAGTTGATATTGACATCCGCTATGACAATGGTTTCACAGGAGATGGTTTGGGAGTTCCAGGCAAGAAAGAGTTCAAGTATAGGAATATTCTTACCAGGTGGTATGTAGACAGTAGTGATGGCAATCTTTTTATAATTGTTTAGTTACAGTTAACTATGATGATCTTGGCAGGGTGGAAACTAGGGGGGGGGGTATTGTATAGGATGGAAAGACAGGTTTTCTGAGTAGAGGATAGCTATTGCACCACCATTTTTTGTAGGCCTGTCTTGGCAGAAGATATTTAGTCACTCAGTGGGGAGGATTTTTTTGTTAATGACTAAGTGCAATATGTAATTGATAATCCTTGGGTTTAGATTAGTTACTTATAAGATTTTTGACACAAAACCACAAACAAAACCACACAACATACATGCATATATGACTACACCAGTAAACACACAATACTAGTGTAATGTTACTTAGTGATAAGTAATTTTTTTGATATTGTAAAAATGCATACTATTTTTGTGATGTTTGTTTTGATATTGTAAAAGTGCATTCTAATTTGTGATAATCTGTGTATCGAAAATCTACCTGTATTGTATTTTCTGTGGAGCTTTTCTCCCCGGGCCTCCACTGGACATTTCCGGTCAACAAAATGTAATAAATAATAAATAAATAAATAAATAAAACACGGATTGTAGCATTTACATTTTATGTATGACTGGGTTTGGTGTCATATTCAATAATCAGCATTCAGGGGCAATATGTAAATCATGAGGTGAGGTCTTGTATAGTCAGCTCATCGGGTCCGTAAAAAGATACATAGATGTTTTGCAATCCTACATTTATTGTAATAAATTGCAGTTGTTTCCACAGAGTTGTATGCCATGCTGACTGTCATACAAACAATCATTACCTTTAATCCACATAATTACTACTTCTCAATCTGTATATATATATATATATAAAATCTCTTTATGAAACTGACCTTTTAACACTTAATATATTGTATAGGTGCATTGTGAATCACTAATTAATTTTTTTTTTCTGTTAAAAACACATGCTTGATTGTAATGGGTGATTCTGAGAATTTTGATCTGCATTATTGTATAGATCACAATAACAAAAAAAGAAACATACTGATACATTGACTATAACACGTGGATACCACAGTGGATGGTACATTACAATGTATACAAAAGCATTAAGCTGAAACTTTGCTTTGTAATCACTGTACTTCATTCATCAAAACATGATACTTCTCTATCACAACATTCTGTGTGCTGCTTACATGGGCACCATGGTTAGCATAAGATTCACCCTTCCTCATTAGTCATTTACTGCATTTCTCAGCAAGCATAGTACAGGACGTACTGTATACTGCAGCACGTTTCATTATTCCTGTCCTGTAATTTCAAAGGCTATGCATGACAGCATTTTCATCTACTAACCAATAAATGCACACTGAAGTACAAGAATTTATGATGACTGTGAAATGCGATGTGTAGGACAGACAAATAAGGAATTTGTGTAATTTGACATATGCTAAGGTTTTAAAGTTTGATGTTTGGTACATCTTAACTGGATAAAAGAAGGGCATGTGAGAATTTTGTTATGAAGGACAACAAACTGAAAAAAAGCTACAAATATGATCAAACAAGTATTTTTTTTATTAAATATAATAATCATGTGTTTTTATGATTTCTGCTGATATAACTACAATAATAAAAATGGCTTGAAACATGTTATGTTTCTTAATCACTCAGAAATGAACACAGTTAATAGAATATTAGTCTTACTCTCAATACTGTTCAGAGTTATGATCTATGTGGGATCAGTTTTCAGGGAAGCAAGGAATCCCTTCCCAACCCTCTACCACACGTACCTGACAAGAGGTAAACTAGTTATCTTTTCGCCTTCATAAAGAAACGAGCTACACCACTTCCTAGTGAAGTACTCATTGTTACTGCACAAAGATTTAATAGTGACAAAAGTGAGGTCACTGCCATACAGCACAGCACCAACTCTTCGCTAGTTTCAGATGATGGTAGTGCCTGCTTGGAATGTCTGCGGAAGTATGCACACACATTTAGGAAGGGGTAGGCCATGAATTACTCCTATAAGATGTGTCCTTTCCCAAGCTAACCCGATCAAATCATATAATGTTGGTTACATATGTAGTGATCTGCTATTGAAACCAGAAAGTTAGACTTCAGATGAAGTATTAGTCTGTTATCAGAGACAGAGAGTAATTCAGATGAAGCATCAGTCTGTTACTAGAGACAGAGAGTAAATCAGACAAAGTATCAGTCTTATTATCAGAGACAGAGAGTAATTCAGACGAAGTTTCAGTCTGTTATCAGAGGCAGAGAGTAATTCAGACTTCAGAAGTAGTAGCAGCACTCTTTATACTTGCAGCTGTGTATTTAGATATGGAGATACAAAACAAGTCATGTTTATTAATATTACTCAACAGAAAGTCAGAGAACAGAGGGTTGACAGCTTAGCAGCTTACCACTTAAGCTGAGAAATGTCACAAAAACTAGCAGTATGAACTGTAAAGCCGTTGTTGTTGTCTTTCGGCTTTTTCTGGTAAGGGGTCGCCACAGTGGAACTCCGGTCCGCTAATGATTGGCAGTAGATTTTCACGAACGCCGAGGTGCCAGCTTGACATTCAACCTTCA